>NC_079170.1:66427906-66727906 GCF_947568905.1 Ostrea edulis
CTTATTAAAGTGTCAGTTGGCTATGAAAAAAGCCTGATGTATCACCTGTTGCCTGAACTTTTAAAGGGAAAGGAAACCGAAAATAATTGTTTATATCATGTGATTATATTGTCACGTGATTCCAAGCGTTGACAGAAGTGTATGTGAAGCTTGCGTAACGCGCCCTCTGGTGAGAGAATGAGGGCCTTTGCTATAGAAAACATTTACAGAGCCAATTGAGCATTCAAAAGCTCTGACAATACATTAGTATTTATGGCAAAGTATTAAGAAATTCTTTTTTTCCAGATTTTCGTGCATTATCTTATACATGTTTGCTGTGAAGTTCCAGTCGATAGACAGATATTGGTCAATGCATGCCCCTTTCGGAACAACCCAGTACAGTGTATCAGGAATGATGTCTAGAAATAAGTTTTAAGAGGTTGAATATAAGAACATTTTTGTTAAATATGATGCAAGTACATTTAAATCTAGTGATTGAAAGTAAGTACTTGAACATTCGTATGCGTTGAACTTACAGAGGAAAAACGGGTAGTACTTTTGATAACATTTGATAAGGTGCTGTAACTGCTGTTGCTTAGCAACCAAATATATTTGAATGCAAAAAATTAAATTATTTTAGATTAACAATAAAGATCTTTGTTTTAATGTTGCAATATTTATTCTATTTAGTGGAACATAATGGCAAAACGTCATATCATTAGAAAATGATGGATATGTACAATGTATATAAAGTACAAACTTTCCCTTTTATGACCTTTGACCTTAATTTTCTTCATCATATTTTTTGTTAAAAACCTTTTAAAATGATAAAGATTTATTTAAAGATTATATTTTTAAAATAATGTGACATTTACTAATCATCATTCAATGTAATTGTGTTTAAATTGTGTCAAATGTATGTAGAAAGGCAAATTATGGTAAAAATTGTACTACGAGTGTTGTTACTTAGCAACCAAAAATATTTGTTTGTCAATAAAATTGATTAATTTGATTGTGATGAGTTTGTAGTATTTTCAAAGGCACATCAGCTCATACATTTAGAATTTCCTATTTTTGACTCTAATCTAGTGAGAAGGGTGGTAATATATATATTTCAGACAAAAAAATTGCAAAAATGTGCACATATATGAGCTTTGACCCCGTAGATCTCTTTGAGGTCATGGGATACCTTGACAAACTTTACAAGAAATTATTCCCTGTCCAATTCCTAACAAAATTATATGTCATATCCCTATCTCAAATCGTGATACATGCAGATTTTATTCGATGTAAAAATATTTTCATTTAGTCTTTAAAAACCTCTAAAATGTGCCGGTAGAGAAAGGGTTAACTTACAGGTCGGACACGAAAAAGCTAACAGACGGACGGACAGATGGATATCTTCTTAATGAAAAGTCACAGTGACCTGGTTTTAATGTGCGACACACCTTCTATCCAAGATGTATCTACAAAGTTTGATGATTCTAAGCCTTGTAGTATTTAAGTTACGGGTCGGACACGAAAAAGCTAACAGACGGACGGACAGACGGACGGACATGAACGCCATACCATAATACGTCCCGTCTTAAGACGGGCGTATAATGACTTGCAATTACGTTTTTTATGCAAGGTGAAGATAACGAACAGTGATCAATCTCATAACTCCTATAAGCAATACAAAATAGATAGTTGGGCAAATACGGACCCCTGGTCACACCAGAGGTGGGATCAGGTGCCTAGGAGGAGCATGCATCCCCTGTTGACCAGTCACACCCGCCGTGAGCCCTATATCCTAATCAGGTAAACGGAGTTATCCGCAGTCAAAATCAGTGTGCCAAGAACGGCTTAACAATTGGTATGAAACACGTCAGACAGCATTTGACCCAATGCGAGGTTGTACTGACGAACTAGATCGATATAACGACCATAGAATTTGCGACATGCTGACTTCAATCGAGACTGTTGAAATCCCTGTACCATCAACTTGTTTGTAAGAAGAGTACCTCGATTTAAAAACTGACTATACGCAGAACAAGCTCTTGCATATCGAATCAGTTGAGATATATAAACACCATATGCAGGTGATAATGGAATATTGCTACACAAATATGGGAAGTTGACGATGGAGAAGCTGAAATCATCCCGTTTGTCATACAGTTGAGTTGTCAGTTTGCCGTTAATGTCTACTTTCAATAAAATATCTAAGTATGAAGCAGAAGTGGACGATTCTGTGGTGTCCTTTATTTCGGGCTCACAGGGATATATATCTAAAAATCGAATTGAAGGCAACAGCGAGATATTTTTTCTTCTCACGTAGAAGTTTTTGAATAAATTCTGCTTCATGTGAATATAAAAACAGGTCAGCTAACAACGGAGCATAATTCGTGCGCATGGGAATTCCAACAGACTGTTGGAAGACCTGATCACCAAAGACCACGAAGATATTGTCAATGAGGAGCTCTAGCATATTTTTTATTTCAACTTCAGAATACACGTGCGTGGAATCAGAGTGGTGTTTAACAAAGTAAGTTTTTGAATGACTGATCACTAGATATGAATATTTCCGTTTTCCGTTTTTGTTGAAGTAGCAACTGTCTATGATGCCAAAAAGTCTAGTCTTTAATTTATCGCGAGGAATGGTCGTGTATAGTGTTGAAAAGTCATGGGTTTTAATGTTATTGATTTGGGAAAAATTCGGCGATTTCAAGTTCTTTAGAATTTTTTAGAATCCACATTTGATTAACACCACTTCTGGCATATGTAGTCGCACAGTAAGTTTGAAGTTTCTCCTTCACAGCTGTTAACATTTCCGTGAGGAGCAAAGATAGGGGCTTGGTAGAGCACTTACTGGATCCACCAATGTATCTTTGTTTGTAAGGGTTTTATGTAGTTTAGGAATCCAGTATAGGTACAGTAACTCATATTCATTCGACCCTTTGACTGGAATATTAAATGTGTCTAAAACTGAAGCATTGTTTTGAAGAATTTCATGTTTTGAAAGGGCAGTTGGAGTAGATGTATGATTACCAAAAGTGGAATTAATGCCAAGTTCGTTTAAAATACAGTTGTAATAATGAGCCTTACAAAGAAAGACAATGTTGTTAATAGCTTTGTCAGCTGGAACCAAAACATATTCCTCGGGTAACCTATCTAATTCTTTTATCACTTCTGGTTTACTAAACACAGAAGGATAGATGGTACGTACTTTTGTTTTCATGTGTCTAATGCGGGGTTTTAATATCCCTCTTATGCTTTTAACCCATTCTGATAATGTATCAAGTTCTTCTTTTTGATATTTAGCCCATCGTCTGGCATAATCTTCGACAGAACTCATAATAGAGATGAAGTTCTGTCGCCAATTAAAAGACAGAAGTTCTTTGTATTTAGGACCTTTAACTTTAAGAATAAGTGATTTGAGGTCCTCATTTTCAACTATATCAACATCACCAGTAATGCCATGTCCAGCTGGACTATAGTTGAAAGAAGATGAAGAAGAAGAACAGGTTGGTGGATTACGTATAAGATGGTCTATATCTAAGCACTGCAAAGTTTGTTTATAATTAAACAGTTTGGATGCAATAGTAGAAGTATAGATACGGGAAATACGTGAACTTGAAATAAGTTGGAATACACGACTGAACCCTTTTATGACGAAGAATGTTGCTTATGTTGACGGCATCTATTCCTTTGTTTGTACATTTGAGCTTAAGGAACTGGCGGCATGATTTGGAAGGAATATCATCCATGGTACTTGGTGGTTCATAGAGCCTGTGGTAGGCAACATCCATAATCATACATCAGACAGAGATCAATACAACAATCTTAACTTTCATATGAACATATCATATGATATTAATGATTTGTATTAAAATAACTATAATAAAATATTATGTCATACAATAGGATATGATTATAATTAACCCTAGCAAATATTTACAATGTACAGGACTCTCTAATTACTTGTTGTAAAGGAGTGAAGGTGGTATTGATATTTGTTGAAAATCACTTGGTGAAGAAATTACATTGTTTTATTTCCCAAACGTCTAAATGGAAGGATTGGCTTATATCTGTGTATCATCATAGCAAGGTTTTTGTAACATGATTCATACGGATTTCTGTCTAATATAATGGCCTTGTATTCTAGTTTTCGGTCTTCAATCTGCTGTAGTGCTTTCACTTGTAAGAGCTCAGTTGTAACTTTTTTCACATCCTTTAGGTAAGATGGTTCCTTGTGGAATCCTTTCCGTTTTCTCACATCGCAAATTGTGTCGAAGTGCTTGGTAGCATTGATTAAATGAGGTATTCTCTTGAATGAGTTAAAATGCTGTCCTTCGTTTGGAAACCAGAGCAAGTAGCTTTGGTATCTCTGTTGACAAGTTCAACAAATTCATCAAGTGCCATGTTACGGTTTTTGCCTCCACTGATATTAATTGATCTGTTCCATACCAAACGTTCAGTTTGTTCCATGGGAAGACTTCCACATACTAAGGCAGTCAAATGCACACTTCCAGTGAGGTATTTCATTTTGTTTGTTTTGCTGTATATTGGCGTTTTGTATTTTGCAGAACGTACTGATCGTAATCCATCACCCATGTTGACAGCAGAATCTAGGTTTTTATGTAAAGAAGTCAACTTGAATAGACACAGAATGTAATTGTAAAGTTCATCACCACCTGCATCTTTGCTTGTGGGGGAGCACTTAGAAGGCGAATGGGAATGTACTTTTAGTTCATGCGATTGAAGACTTCCAATGTACGTGTATGATCTGTCACAAAAATGGCACCTGAATTTCCCATTAATGTAATTTCCAGTTCAATAATTCTTCTCGTGATTTGGGTCAGCCAGGACTTCCCTTATTTCATGACATATATCATTGTCCTCAAAGAACCAGTTTCTGACAATTGTATAGCTAATTTCATCCAACCACTTGATTTTCTCATCATTTTCTAATGTCTCCCAATTGCAGGGTATAGGAAGTTGCTGTTCCACTGAATTTAAATTCATTTCTTTAACAAACAATGCACAACATATGCCATCAAATATTGTGTAATAAAGCTTTTTGTAGGCTCGATAAGAATTTTTTACATCAGCTTTTACATCTCTTGCATTCAAAAGATTCCTTAAAAAGTATGCATTGCACCTATCCTTCGCAAAACCAGTGTCAAATGTCAGCTTGCAGATAGCCTAGAAAAGAAAAAAAATCAAAAATATAGTTATTAAGGTTTCATGGGGAAACAAGCCAATCAGAGAAGTCATGCCCCCCCCCCCCCCCCACCCTTAAAAGCAGAATAAAAAAATATATTTGTGCACTTTCATAATGAACACTCAAAATGTACTATAGATATCCTCCAGAAACCATTTCTTATAATGTTTGATTTATAACCTTGACCTTAAATTCAAAAGGGGTTATGTTTTTGGCAAACGTAATCCTTCGGGTGAAGTTTCAAACCAAACTGCTCAAATGGCTGAAGATTTGATCTGGGAAACATTTCTTAAAACATAAGAGGCTATGACTTATACAAAAAAAACCCATAAAGGCCATCCTTATTTTATAGACGGTCAGCATGTTCAATTCCATTGCAAAGCTGAAAGAGTACTAAAGATATCATCTGAAAACCCTTTCCTGTAATATAGAAATTTGTTACCTTTACCTTTCACTTATTGACCTCAAAACCAAAACCTGTATTAAAAGTGTTAGTTTTAGATGAAATCAATAATCATTTAACCTCAATATATGTAATCAACTTGCCTCCAAGAAATTCATTAGGCGATGAAAGTCCTCTATTTTTGATATGAACCCCTCAAGTTTTTCAATTGATGTGGCAGAATTTACCATTGCCTGTTGAGCACATTGAATTCTTTCATCAGTTAGCCTGTCTCCTGAAAAAAGTAAAATGAAGGATAGAGGTATTCAAACGGAGAGCATCTAACTAATATATTTCATAAAATTACCCCACGTTGGTTGGTTATTTTCTATGCAATCTTGAAAGCAGGTATTGACAAACAAGAGGCTCATGGGCCACATCGCTCAACTGAGTCACCTTGGCCCATATCTTAAGACTTTCCATGTATGTTACCATGTAAAACCTTAGTCCCTATTATGGCCACAACTTACCCCTGAAGGCCATGATTTGAACCCAATCTTCCTGAAAATGTGTATGCAAGATGGAAATATCCCAACCAAAGCATATTACAATTTCCTTTCTACTGTTTGGTAACATTTGGTATCTGATGGCTGGATCACAAAGAAAGTAATTTTTACCAATTGATCTCTAAGGTATATGCACGTGTATTCTTAAAAACAACACATGTACGTGTATTGACAAAAGGTTATAACAATATTTCACTGTCATTACTATCCTACTTCAAATCTTTAATTTTAATAAGTAAGAAAATCTATCATCAGATACCACAATAAAACTTTAAGAAAATTGGATGCAACAACAAAACTGTAGAAAATTAATTACCCTTTGAGTACATCCCCCATTCATCAAAATGAAACCTGTCAAGTACTGAATAACCGTCATTTCTCTACACCGGGCATGTAATGCACTTGCTATTGTATATAGCATCTGTGTACGGCATCTGTATGTTTGAGTAGATGGCTTGTCTGTGACAACCTATGGAACAATATGAAGTAACTTTGGAGCCCTTAGTTGCAGTTCATTTTCAAGTTTCTCCCACGAAAACTCAAATATCCCTTGAAAGCTGCGGTCTTGAAGAATGCTGCCCGAGTACCGTTTGCAGAGACTTTTACATTCATTTGCCGCTAAAGAGGCTGTTATTTCAATGATTTCATCGGGACTTGTCAACTTAAGAATTTAGTATTGTCTTACTTGCTCCTTTCTGTGCGAAAATAGCCTTGCACATAGTTTTCATATTCGGATCGGCAACAAAAAGTGACTTTTTCCCAGTCTTGTAAAATATTGAAATATGTGAGTAAAAAAAACATATTGTTAATGATTTTGGGAAGAAAACAATGAGAAAATATTTAACAAAGGTTATCCTAAAAATGTACTTAGCCAATATTATTTGAAAGTTTACATAAAGCACAAATCCTGATTAAAACCTCAGAGATAATGGAAACATTGTGTCAATATGTACTAATATTACATGCATATGCCGATATTCCAAATCAATACTTTACATCTATTTTAATATTTTCTTTGTTTGTCTCCTTTTTTCATTCAAGTCTTTACAAAAATAAAATTTACATACCTCAACTTCATTTTCATAGCATTCTTCTGTGTTTTCCTTTCCCAAGGTCCTCCTTTCTGCTTGCTCTTTTTGTTTAACATTTTCACCACTTTCATTCTGATTAAAATTTTACAACAGTCTTATCCAATATCATGGCTGTTTTTGTAATCTTCAGTCAATTACATTTTTTATAAATCCATATGGGCAAAAGTAGATAAAACAATGTATTTACCTGGATACTTACTGCTTTTTCGATAGTAGACGGAAAGAGTGTCCTTTTGGTTGGTTGCTGATTTGGAATAATGTTTTGTGGAACATTTTGCACAAGTAGTCCGCTTTTTTATAAAGTATATAAGTTCATCAATTACATTGTCTTACATTTGAACTCTTATGGCAATACACATTATCAAAATTAATCACCTAAAATAATAATATGTGAATTTTGCTATTGATACATGTAATAATATACTAACCCCACATCAGAGTTGAGCGGTCAGAGTTGACAGGTGTTAATTAGCATAGTCTGGGACAAGAGATGACCAATGTGCCTGTTATTGTTATGAAAACATCCCAAAACCACCCCCTCGAATGTTTATTCAACAGTTAAAATGAAGATTGATGAAACAATACTTACAGGTAGTTCCTGTTAAACTAAGGAATTTTAATACAAACTTTTTACATATTCCCCAATTCAACAGAGTCATTTGTACATTATTTATTTGATATTATGACATAAGTATAATATAATCTGATAGTGCATGTTATGAATTACAGTATTTACCATAGTGGTCACTTAAACATTTAAAATGAATAACACAGACTATAATGACCAAATAATTTTCAATCGACCAGTATTAACCAATATTGACCGGTTTTAACCAGTATTGACCACCGGCCCAGTCAATACTCACATTAACCACTTTTTTGCCAACCCTGCGGCCTATATACAAATATAAACTTTTATTTGTTCAATACCTTTTTTGTTTTGTTCATTCTTCTTATATATATGAAGTAGGTTCGCAAACACAGTTAAGACTACAAAAAGGAGGCGAGCCTAATTTATACGGAAAATATCTACTATGACATCCCACAAAAATATCAGTTCTTCAAATTACCATAACATGCAATGGTTTGCAATTTTAAACTGTCGAAGAGCTTTAAACTATATCAAAACTTATTATTGCACGCTCATCCTTGTAAAGAATGTATTGTCTATCTAAAAAGATCACCGATATTTCCATTGGGCACCTTAACTGTACTGCGTTGTCTTCACAATTTCAATAAATCTGATAAGTTTCATTGTTCATATCATTTGATTTATACAATAGAGGTGCAAATCCAGGAATTTTTTTCCAGGGGGATCCATCCCAGTCCAAAAAAAAAAAATCCAGCTCAGAAATGTCTTGACAAGCAAGTTTTAAACAAACCTCCTTTCCCAAAGGTGAAGGGGGGTGTGTGTGTGTGTGTGGGTGGGGTTGAGCCACTTTTCTATTTCTTAAGCATGATATGTATGGTTCTTCCTACTCATTTTACAGAGGGTTCACGTTATCCGGGGGGGAGGGGGTCTAGATTAGCACATGCAATACATACTTGAGATAGTAACTGGGAACCATGTATGCACACCACAATTGATTTCATTCGTGTATGTTTAGATCAATAAGTAAAACATATACTTTAAGGAAAGTATTTTTCAGCCCAAAGTATAAATATAAGTTTCAACACCCTACTCTGAACTGAACTTATTGCACATATATATATATATATATATATATATATATATATATATATATATATATATATATATATATCAATTGTTACCTTCCCCAGAGAATGTAGATAGAAAATAAGGATATTTATCTTTGTTCAATTATTTAATTTACAGTTTGATTACCTCCAAAACTTATGACTTCTCCAAATGACTTAAGTTTCACAGGTGAATGCACATGCAATGTTCCAAGAGGTGCATATACACACTGCATTTTCACAGCTTTCACATTGACTGAACTGTCGATGAGTCTCTTCTTGATCGTTGAAATCCTGCTAGGAGATGGGACCGATAAAGAAATATGACTGCTTGTATTTGTGTAGCTCTGAACCATATTTGCTTTACGGCTGAAGGAATATAAATATACAAAACATCACCCTTCTGTCATATGGTCATAAAAACTAAATAACTTCAAGTTAAATAGTTTTCGCATTAATCACATGATTAACAGAATAATGACCTACCTGGCGACACCTTTCTTTAACATATCTATACGTTCGGCAGATCGGAAACATGATATGCAAATGCCCCGATCGTGAGCATCCGTCTGAATTTGCTCCCCGATGCATATCTCGACCAATCATATACGATCTGCTGTCAACTTCAACTTCTTGTTAAAGAATTTCAGATAGCTTTCAGTTCCGTCACTGTTTTTGACAGTTTGTATGAAACGAAACCCACAAATTATACAAAAATTGTCGATTAGATAAATTTTTTGAGGTGTCAGCTCGGGAACACCGGGTGCCGGCATTTCTGAATCAACTTGTTTATCTCCTATTGAAGAGTTCCGAAATACTTTCCCAAGAAGGGAAAGCTCTTCTCCGATTGGTCAGATGTAGAGGTCGTGTGAAGATGACCTCCTTGCGATGCCTGTCAGACCCTGACGACGATAGGAGAAGGGGGGGGGGGTTGGTTTTAATCAGACTGGCCATCATTTAAACAAACTTGAATCTACATTATGCAAAGAAGCTTCCATGTAAATCTCAGCTTTTCTGGCCCAATGGTTCTTGAGAAGAAGATTTTCAAAGATTTTCTATCTATATATATATGTATGTAAAACTTTGATCCCATGTTGTGGCCCCACCCTACCCCAAGGGGTTATGCTTTTAATAAACCTGAATTTCCACTATATCAGGAAGCTTCCATGTAAATTGCAGCTCTTCAGGCCTAGTGGTTCTTGAGAAGAGGATTTTTAAATGATTCCACCCTAATTCTGCAATTTTGTGACTATCTCCCCTTTGAAGGGGGCATGTCCCATTATTTGAACAAACTTAAAAGCCCTTTACCCAAGGATGTTTGTTGCCAAGTTTGGTTGAAATTGGCCCATTGGTTCTTGAGAAGAAGTCGGAAATGTAAAAGTTTACGGACAGACGGCAGACAACCAGAAAAGCTAACTTGAGCTTTCAGCTCAGGTGAGCTAAAAAATGTTAAACAGGAAAATATTGTAAGTTATGTAGACAGTTGGTGGGGTAATACGGAAATATATGAGGTTCTTATAAAATACATAACAGCCGAGGTGAAGATGAGCCAAATATGCAATATTTTCAAGGACCCCATATATTTCCATATAACCCCTCTGAGTGTCTGCATACCGATTTTATCATGTTGATAATTTTCGATGAAGTAACAATTGCTTAATTACATTAAGATGTCATCTGATGCTTATGTGACGTCAGTTATTAGCGTCCATGCGAGGTAAAGCATGTCAAGTGAAAGCAACATCTAAAATTTGATATTTGGTCAGTAGGATATATATGTACCGGTATATTGATTTGATATCGAGTTAGTTGGTTATGAGGAGGGGGATATATTAACAATGTCATGTCAAAAGGCAACATAATAGTTTTAATCAGTATTCTTCTGGACCCTGGTATATTTGTTTCTAATCTTAATTTTGTCAGCTCATATCATAAAGATATTGATTATAACTCTTCTTACCATAGTTCCTGACCCTCAAGCAAAAAGGGACCTTCGTGACATGCTTAGAATAACGTCACAATCGATCCGAAAAGTAATGTTGTTACAGCCGACAGTTGCCGGAAAAAAAAGCTGAACGCGAAAAAAAGAAGAATTTTTGGCAGAGAAAATACCAGCAAACACTGTCATGCCATGGATATACAGGTAATGTATTATATTTAGCTTAATCACACCTAATTAATCATTTAAATTGTGTTTCACATGTGTCTCCAAAAATTATCCGTTTTCTGCATGGAAGGTAGCATTTGCCTAGTCTGGTTAAATGATTCTTACGTAACAAGGAGTCTACAGTAAGCAGCTTGTGTGCATTGGGCTATAAGTGACATGATGCAAATAATAAATCGGATGTAAACAATGTACAAACCACAGTCGGTGACGATGGAAAGGAAACTAAAAGTACTTGCAATAGGCCTAGTCTTGTATTAAGGTATTATGTGCACCGACGCGATGTCGACACGGCACTGGACATTGCGTTGATGATAAAGGATGTAGAGCAAGTGTAAGAACGGGAAAACATGCATAATCAATGGATAGACTTATAAAACTATTGAATATAAAGTTTATCAATCAAAAGATTTGACCACAGTTAAATCCTTTATCTATTCTTCTTTTTCTAATATATTTTTTCTTATTTTCTCATCGGAGGGCACAAAGTCAGCTTGGTTGTGAGGTAGCGTTCTCGACTGCCATGCGGGCGGTCCAGGTTCAATTCTTTTAGCGACTGCGCAATTTTTAATTCTTTTTTTTTTTGGAGTGCAATTTTTTTCCTAATAATTTATCTCTTTAAGTTCACTCATTATTTTATTCTTCAAAGGTAATATAAATATTATTAGATGTAGTCTTAAGGCCAATATATATCAAATGATTTATAACGTTATCTCAGGATCAATGCATGCATTTCAAACCAGTATTACTATGGGTTAGGTGTAACGTTCAAGGTTAACTTTGGTATCAAAATAATCAGGAAGATATGTGCTTTCAGAAAATAATAAATACTCAGTTTTGAAAATATTGTCCCGAAGGTCCCTTTTCGCTTGACGCAACTCAGTTGCATTTCCTTAACCTAATCTTTTTTTTTTTCTTGTATTATTTTATTTTTTAACCATGAAATATATGCTTTGTGCATTATTTCATAATGCTACAGCTACATTGTATATAAATCAATATTTAAAAGATTGATTTAAAAAATTGTATTTTATAAAGTGTTACACTCCTTAATGTTCTTTTGTTTATATTCCTCAATATACAGTCAGTGTAAAGCGACATAATAACAAAAGGAATAAGAAACATCTCATGTTTGAGTTACAACAGGAGAGAAAATAGTACCTTTATAGTCTGATAATCATATACTCGATATCAAACTGTCCTTGATTATGCCTGCTTCGCAAAAAACTTTAGCCTCAGAATCTGGTGGCATCCTTCTTTTCTAAATAAAATATCAATGTCAATAAATGTATGTTTGTGTGTATGTCATTTTCATACAACATTTCCCATTGTACAGTTTATCAAATTTTCTTCCCGTGTACAGTTTAAATTATACTGTAAGGTCAGAATGTTTACTGACCATTCATTTCTCTAATATATTTACTATGTATAACACTTTGCATATAAGATGAATGCGATTCTGAATCTTCTGTATTTTATTTCAAATACATGTATATACAGTATATTAATTGACAACAAGGATAAGAGTAGCATGGCTGAAACATGATGCTTAAATAAAGATTGGAAGGTCCAACTTTAGCAAAAACAGTCGCAATTCTAGCTCAAATTTATGTTATCTTCAGCCATCATTTAATGGCTGTCAGGTTCATAAATATGACTGAAAACTTTGATTCAAGAACTTTTCAGTTGTTTTTCCAAAATGATTTTCATGGATTTATTCAGTATTGAATCAAAAGATGGCAAGGAAATCAAAGTGTGAGTACACCTGATCTTCTTAAATTAATGACATAGTTAAAGATAAAACCATCACTGTAGAGTGTAATATGTCTGTAACAACTAAAACATTCAACTGGATTCTCTTCATCCAAGGCAAAAACATTTTAGCATAGAGTGCTATAACTAGAAATCTTGTTTCTAGACCAGAACCCTAGTGTAACCATATGTCATTATGAAGAAAGGTAGTTCTAAAGAACCGTAGAAGAGGACCATTTTGTATTCAGGTATTGAAATCAGATTGAGGCGGACAGCTATAGACAGATGCATGGGTGGACAGAAAGGCTGATCACAAACGTAAAGGGTCTAATCATTAAAATAGATCATGTACGTCATCACTAACAGAGGATCTTTAAGATCTAACACCAATGTAAGCTCCTCATCATAGTCAGTGTGTTCATTTTAAAAGTGATTGTTTAAAAGTGATTGTTTAAATGCCAAATAAAGTTTAATTCATGATTTTTTAAAAGATTAAAACATGGACTTAAAATTACTTACCCCACTTGACCCAAATATTTTTACTGTGACAGAGCCCTACCACATACCGTCAATTAATGATGTCTTATATCTCCAGAGACACTCAAGTCTACTACAATATACATCTTTATGAAAAAGACTCATCAGTCAAAATAATTCTGATGATCAAGTTAACTTGCTTGATGATCAAGTTAACTTGCTGGCATTTAAGCATATATTTGGATTATTTTGAGTTGACTCAATCTAGTCACAAATAAGGGCAGAGGCAAGATGACTTATACAATTAACAAAACAAAAAAATGCCACTTAGTACATAAAACCCCTTCTTAATCACAGGCACCTGAAGTATGGATTATTACTACCCCTCTCCCCCTTTTCATAATTTTATTTTGGTGGCAATAATATCTCTGAAATGTATGAATTTCCAGTCTATCTCAACCCTCTTTCAATTCATGTAATTGTTTCAGGCTTTTTATAAGCTTTAAAGATTGGCTTTCGACTGGTATAATAAAGTGCACAAGGTATGAAACAAAAATTTGTAAACACCGTTTTGGGGCACAATTTCCAAGTAATTACAGCGTTACCTAAGGAATGTTTGCAAGCGGCAGGTCGGGGAGATGTCATACTACAAGTCTCTTCAACTCAAAACTCATTTCATCTCTTCCGTGCATTGATCGGACAGGGCTTCATCTCTTCCACTGGCAACCAAAAAGGAGGTCAAAGAGTGCCAATTTATAATATGTCAGTAGTATAAGGCAGCTTGATGGCTGGTTCAACTGAGTGCAGTTTTGAGTGCGGTCCGTTGGGCGGTTCAGCGGAGTGCAGATTGGAGTGGGAATATTTACATGAGTGTATGGGTCAGTGTGGGGTCAAGTAGTGGCCAGCAGGCCACCTGGTGCTGTCAAGCTAGTCAGGTGGGGAGGTCAAGCTGGGCAGGTGGGAAAATCTGGGGAGATAGCGTGTGAACGTTTTGATATTACCTTTGTATTCCTTGGGTATTCCTTGTGTATTCCTTTTTGTTACATTTCAAATAAAGAATTGACTTAACGAAGAACAATGGTTGAAAGTTTACACATTTATTAAATGAACAATTAAACACATTTATCAAATTAACAATTTATAAAGTCCCTAGAAACACATCACTTTCGTTCGACTTCTCGGAAACGCGGCTATTTTCTGAAAATCGACTTTGTTTTTTAAACAATGAGCTCAGCTTTTCGGTATTTCTATATAACATGCAAAGAGTTTATGCTTATGTTTACTATATTGTGGGGTTTTAGTCCGATCTTTCTTTATTTCTTTATTTTGTATTAAATCTTATGTGATTGAATGATTTGTTTTTATTGTTGAACTAGAGAATAATTCACTCATAAGGAGACGTCATTACTACCCGTGAAGGACTGCAAAATCTAGGCCTATGCTCGGCGCTTACGGCCTTTGAACAGGGTGGGATTTTATCGTACCACACCTGCTGTGACACGGGACCTAGGTTTTTGCGATCTCATCCGAAGACTGCCCCATTTAGTCGCCTCTTACGACAAGCAAGGGGAAGTGAGGACTTATTCTAACCCGGACCCATATATTTTTACGCTATATATTTTTAAAAATAATTCATTTTTACTCTAAAAGTACTGTGGACCTAAACTCTATTATGAATTTAGCAGAACAGTTTTATAGTTATAAAAACAGCCAAATAGGCCCATATCTCTGTGTACTTTGCACCCTATGAGATCAAAACGAAACAGTACGTCACGACGTACATCTTACAGTTCATGTCTATATATGTTGTCTTTATTGACTACCGTTATCAAGTGATAAGCCGTATACGTGAAAAATTTCGTATCAAATCACTTAACATTTTTATATTTGCGCGAAGGTCATAATTCATATTGTGACCTTGAAATCGCCTCTCTATTTTCTCCCGATCCCGATTATCACTACGTTATGTAAGAAAATCTAATTTATATAATTATTGCGAGCAAAATGTAAAGGGGTAACGATATACGGTGTATGGTGGTGTATAAAGTGTATATATTTATATTCCTGTTACCAAAGGAAGAGTTAGGACACACTTCTGACACATAAAGAAACCCCCTTTCCGCATTTGATTATGTCTGGCATACTCTTGAAAATGAAAAAAGAGTACCCTGCATTACATGCATTTTAAACTTCCCTTTATCGGATCTCTCTATAGATCTGGGTTTTTATTATATCAACTATCTTTTTTTTTTCTTTTTTTTAATATAAGAAGTCTCATAATTGTTCATGAAAAAGTGAAGATAATGAACAATCTTAAAATGATTACACAATTGAGAGTAGGGTAAACACGGATCCTTGTTAAAGTAAATATGAGGGATTGCAACTGCAGTGCCAGTAGTGGTGTTCATGAGAATGTGAGGGGTGGTATGTGGTACATAATTGGTGGTATATGGTGTTAATAAAAATGTGGGTAGTAGTTGTGTGGTGTTAACGAAAATGTGAGTGGTGTTATGGTGGTGAAACATGGAAACTAATCAAACTAAATCAATCCCTTTAATTAATATTATGGAAAGAAATGCAAAATTAAGGACCTATATAGCTAATAGTGTGAGTAGTGTTAAAGAAACCCAGTCATGGGAACTGGTGTGTCGATAGTGGGGAGTAGGTTTTATTTGGCGTATAAGTGGTAGTGTGTGGTGTAGAAGTGGTGGTATGTGGTGTTAATAAAATGTGGGTGGTAGTATGGTGGTGACACATGCAATCTAATATCGGTAGATCAATCTCTTTCATTAATATTCTGATGCAAAGAAATGCATAACTTAGGACCTAAATGGGTAGTGGTGTGAGTTATGTTAAAGACGATGTAAGTGATGGCATGTGGTGTGCCAGTAGTGATGTACAGTTGCCGTGAGTTAGTGGTATGGGGTGTATAGGTGGTGGTAGATGGTGTTTGAGTGGTGGTATGTGGTGTATACATGGTGTATGAGTGATGGTATGTGGTGTATAGGTGATGGTATGTGGTGTTAATGGAAATGCGAGTGATTGCATGGTGGTGATACATGCAAACTAAAAACGGTAGATCAATCTCTTTCATTAATATTGCTATGCTAAGAAATACAAAACTATATGGGTAGTGTTGTGAGTAATGTTAAAGAAGATGTTAGTGATGGCATCTGGTGTGCCAGTAGTGGTGTACAGGTGATGGTATGGGTTGTATAGGTGATGGTATGTGGTGTTTGAGTGGTGTATAGGTAGTGGTAAGATGTGTATGAGTGGTGGTATGTGGTGTTAATGGAAATGTGAGTGGTGGCATGGTGGTGTTAATGGAAATATGCATGGTGGTATGATGGTGATACATGTGAACTAATAACGGTGGATCTATCTCTTTCGTTGATATTGATATGTAAAACTATCAATTCTCAGACCTGTATAGGTAGTGGTGTGAGTAATATTAAAGAATATGTAAGTGAAGGCATCTGGTGTGCCAGTAGTGGTGTACAGGTGATGGTATGGGTTGTATAGGTGGTGGTATGTGGTGTTTGAGTGGTGTATAGGTGATGGTAAGTGGTGTATGAGTGGTGGTATGTGGTGTATAGGTGGTGTATGCGGTGTTAATGGAAATATGAGTGGTGGTATGGTGGTGTTAATGAAAATGTGCGTGGTAGTATGATGGTAATACATGCAAACTAATAACGGTAGATCTATCTCTTTCATTGATATTGATATGTAAAACTATCAATGCTCAGACCTGTATAGGTAGTGGTGTGATTGATGTAGGGAGAAAAACCGGTGTTAAAACACAAGTGTTAGTATCTGATGTGGCATAAGCTGTGTGTAAATGGTGTTTATGGAAATGTGAATGGTGGTACGTGGTGTATAAGTGGTGGTATGTGGTGTTCATAAAAATAAGGGTTGTGGTATGTGGTGTTAACGAAAGTGTAGGTCGGGTGTTTTTTTATTTAAAGATATTGTATTGTCTGGATGTTATTACAAACGGATTGAGCACAAGTTCTTAAAACTTAGTACGCCCTCTCCTAAGTAGGGTGTGTGCGATGTTAACAAAAGTGTGGATGGTAGTAGTTGGCTGGTTATTTCACGTCTCCCGAGAAATTTTCACCCTTGTATACACCACTTGTAGATGAAGTCCTATGGTTAATGGTTATTACCTCTAGCAGTGGGGGCTCTTTAGCGTGCAAACACCTACCGCCATAGGACCTTCCGAAAGACCCGTAAATGCAGTGCATTTGGAGGGCCAATCACTACCAATGTTTACGTCTTAAGTTGGCGATGGCATGAACTTCCGGTTAGGAAGCGAACGCTCTAACATTGAGCAATGCGTCCGGTAATTGCGTGGTGGTGGTGGTGGTGGTGGTGGTGGTGGCGGAAGTATATAAAGAACCTAAAAGCCAGGAATTATTCATTCACTTTTATGCATTCGAGGAGTTAACATGATTGATTGCTCAGAGTGTAATGCTTTATTTTCCAGCATAGATGCCATGATGCGTCATAAAAGACTAAAACACGGAGATAGCGATCAGGAGGAGGATATTGACATGAGTGATGTATCTCCAACACAGAGTGATACTGACAGTGACGCAGAGGAAGACAATATCGTCTTTCGCCAAATGGCACATAAAGCGCGAACACATATTGCCGGAGAGTGGCAGAAGAGATACGAGAAATACTTGAACCAAAATATGTCAGAAAAGAAAGCAGATGAAAAGACCAAAGGAGAAACGTACCAACAGTTTAGAAAACTGTATGAGCGGTTCTTTTACGATCAGTATCAGTTGCAAGAAGACACAACGCACGAACAGGTGACGGACGCCATCGATGAATTTGTGTCCGACAATCATGGATTAAAGAAATCCATTAAGATGGCTCTTCGCAAACACAAATATTTACTTGAATCTTACCTAGATACGTACGACAATGATGAAGACGAGAAGGAGGAAGAAGAGGAGGAGGAAGACGAGGAGGAGGAGGAAGACTAATCGATGCGACATAATCACACCTCTGTATAACGAGAAACACTGTCTTTAAAAACGTAATTTATTCAAATATTGATCTACATCTACTTGAAGGAAAAAGCTACATCAAATGACATTTTTCATCTGAAATATGCAGTAAATTAAAGTTGTAAACCTACAAAAATGTGTGATTTTTTATAACACAGGTATTACAAAGCGAACTCACATAAGATACTTTACAAGATGGGCACCAGTATGTAGAGACGGGAGTTTGTCATTTTCATCATTTGAGTCATCATGGCTCAACGTGAAGGGTTTTATTTTACGCTCCCCAGTGATGGGTCTAAGGAATCGTTTACGAGCAATACGGCAGCTCAGTTTAAAATCTTATTACCCCAATCCCTGGATTTGACGGACGGGGATTGGGAAGTCGGTTTAACCGAAATGATGTTTTCCAATGCCTTGAGAAACTTCACAGTGGAAGAAGCTTATTTCGATCTCCTCATCCCAGAAGAGTTCCTTCCCCGCGTCAAAAATCCGGATATTTTCAAATGGGGACGATGTCGACTGGAAAAAGTCAAGCTGCTTCCCTTGAGGCAGTGTCCCGTACTGGTTGAATGGCCCAATACCCCCTGGACTCACCTCATCGATAACAAGATGGCTATCGTCCGATTTCACTTCAGACCCGGAGCTTACGTTCATTCCGCGGCTTTAATCGACGAAATCAATGAAGGACTGGTAGGAAGTATGAAAAACATATGGAAAACAATGGGTAACCCCAAAGAAGAGAGTTTCATGAAATTAATTTATTTCGAAAAATACTAGCGAATCATGTATTAGTTAAAAGAGAAAACACTAAAAAAATCCCCTTGTACGTTTGTTTCCCCACATCCTTAGCTAACAAGCTCGGTATGGATAGTCAGAAAATCATCCTTCCGAAAGAAACCCCAAACAAATGGATCAACGTGACTTACTTGTGGAACAATACCACAGATGTCTACGAAAATCTGAAATCCATGTACGTGTATTGCGATGTCGTGAACCCTCAAGTGGTGGGGTCCAACGAATTGAAATTATTAAGGGTGGTTCCTTGTACGTTTCACCTGGTGGACGGACAACCAGCCAAATGGGAACCCATCAGGGCCAAATATTTGAAACTGAGTAAAAAAATTTCGATACCATCGATATTCACATCATGGCCTCTCTGAATACCGTTATGCCCTTTTTAAATGGTAGAACACTAGTGAAACTTCATTTCCGAAAGGTGTATTGAAGAGAGAAATCGTGTAACGATGAAATATCATCGCGGGGTCAGGTGTCAGAAATGACACGGATTATCCACCAGTCTTCTCCCTTTGATTGGTAGTGCCATAGCCGGAGCTACCCAAGGAGGGGGGGAGGGAAAAAAAGAAAAAAGAGGGGTTGCAAAAAGCATAAAAAGCGTGTTTAACAAGAGACAGTCTCCACAAGAGTATCCTAATGGCTTATTACAGCCTAATACACGAAAGGCAAACTTAACGAACAATAATCAATCTCATAACTCCTATAATGTAAAACTTATACGGTACCAATTTTGATGCACCAGATGCGCATTTCGACAAATAATGTCTCTTCAGTGATGCTCAACCGAAATGTTTGAAATCCGAAATAACTATGAAGTTTTAGAGCTAAATATAGCCATAAACAGCGTGCCAAAAAAAGTGAAGCCAAATTCGTCCAAGGATAAGAGCTATACAAAATAGATAGTTGGACAGGGGGAGTAAGCATCCCCTGGCGACCGATCACACCCGCCTAGAGCCCTATACCCTGATCCGGTAAAAGGAGTTATCCATAGTCAAAATCGGTGTGTCATTAACGGTCGAACAATCGGTATGAAATACGTCAGATAGCATTTGACTATCTAACGTATGAGAGGTCTGTATAGCTGACATTAAATACTCACCAGTGAAAATGGTTCAGACCATGCATTGCCCTGTCAGAAATCTATTTATTTCCCGAGCTAGCCTGAGGAGAAAGCTGGGAACACCCTCAAGACCCAAAGGGAAAAAAAAGAGAAGAGTTTCTCATTTTCAATATCACCTTAGCATTGGCAACAGAATCATTGTATTGAACAGATGGTCCCCAAGCATATGGGTATCCTTGGAAAAAACAAGAGGCGCGAGGGCCTAGAATCGCTCTTCTGATAAATTGTACAACCCCACCATTTCTATTCTTAGCCTCTTAGTATTCTAAATCTTTAGTTAAATCCTAAGAATTCAAAAAAAGTAGGTCAATGTGACCTACTTTTTGGTTTACACATTTTGAGAACCCAAGAAATATCAACTGACAAAGTTTGATGATTTTAAGCCAATTAGTATCTGAATATTGAAATATAGCTGTCAAATTCCAATTGTAGGTCATGGTGACCTACTTTTTGGTCAGCGAACTCCGAACATGCAAGACCCGTCAACTAACAAAGTTTGATGACTGTAAGTCAAATAGTATCTGAAATATATAAATATAGCCGTCAAATTCCAAAAGTAGATCAAGGTGACCTACTTTTTCGTCAACACCCTTCAAACATGCAAGACCCAACAATTAACAAAGTTTGATGACTGTAGGTCAAATAGTATCTGAATTATATAAATATAGCCGTCCAATTCCAAAAGTAGGTCAACGTGACCTACTTTTTGGTCGACACCCTTTGAACATGCAAGACGCATCAACTGACAAAGTTTGATGACTGTAGGTCAAATAGTATCTGAAATATATAAAGATAGCCGTCCAATTCCAAAAGTAGGTCAAGTTGACCTACTTTTTGGTCGAAACCCTTCCAACATGCAAGACCTAACAACTCACAAAGTTTGATGACTGTAGGTCAAATAGTATCTGAAGATAGCCGTCCAATTCCAAAAGTAGGTCAAGGTGACCTACTTTTTGGTCGACACACTCCGTAAACTCAAGATGCATCAACTGTCAAAGTTTGATGATTGTAGGTCAATTAGTGACTGAAATATATAAATATGACTGTCAAATGCCAAAAGTAGGTCACAGTGACCTACTTTTTGGTCGATACACTCCGAAGACTCAAGATGCATCAACTGACAAAGTTTGATGATTGTAGGTCAAATAGTGTCTGAAATATAGTAATTTAGCTGTCAAATACCAAAAGTAGGTCACGGTGACCTACGTTTTGGTCGACACAAACCGAAGACTGAAGACGCATCAACTGACAAAGTTTGATGATCCTAGGTTTTACAGTGCCCAAAATATGCATCTAAAATTGAAAATGTGAAATTTCAATATCTGCAAAATTCAAAAAGTAGGTCACTGTGACCTACTTTTTTATAAATATATTTCAAGGCCTCAAGATGCATCAACTTACAAGATTTGATGATTCTGAACCTCTCGGTATTTGAAATAACAACTTAAAATATATCTATAAATGATAAGCCATAAAATTCAGAAAGTAGGTCACGGTGACCTATTTTTTTTTTATAAATATGTTTCAAGGCCTCAAGATGCATCAACTTACAAGATTTGATGATTCTAAACCTCTCGGTATTTGAAATAACAACTTAAAATATATCTATAAATGATAAGCCATAAAATTCAGAAAGTAGGTCACGATGACCTATTTTCAGTTGACGCATTTCAAGGTCCCATGATACACGAACTGACAAGTTTTGATGATCATAGGCTTTAAAGTGTCCAAGATATGCATCAAAATTAATTTTAAAATAAATACCTGCAAAATTAAAAAAGTAGGTCACCGTGACCTACTTTTGAGACAACTTGACACAAGGTCCTAAGATGCATCAACTGTCAAAATGTGATTATCCTAGTCCTTATAATGACTAAAATATCAAAGATTTAAGGAAATATAAATTTAGGTCAACTTTGAAGTGACCTTGAGACCACGCCCTTTGCCCCAGGGTAATGCCTTGAACAATTTTAATCTACAGCATATCCTCATCCTTATGTGTAAGTTTGGTGATAATCTGCCCAGTTCTTGAGAAGATTTTTTTAGCAACCACTACTTTTGTTTGTATTTTCCTGATTATCTCCCCTTGTTAAAGGGTCACATCCCTCTATTGAGTATGTATGAAAGCCCTTGGGCCAATGATACCCTGTAACAAATTTGAAAAAAAATTGGCCAAGGGGTTCTTGAGTTATAGCCCTTTTTCTAAAAAGTTTACGCACACCGCACACCGCATAAATGGCCATAGCATTAGCTCTTTGAGCCTTCGGCTCAGAAGAGCTAAAAAGGTGGAGGAACTAGATCCACCCAAACTCGCAGCATCGAAAAATAACAACCTCTGGTACATCTGCAGTGAAATGGAGCATTGATCGCTAGATTTTCCCATGTACCCTGTTACAAATGCGGACAGTTAGGACCCTTAATAAGTGACTGACAGCCACTAGAAATCGAAGTAATGACTTTTGCAATGAGGTTAACGAGCCATCAAAACCCCGGAACCCCTAAAAAAGAAGAGTGAACTTTTGTGATTACGTTCAAACTGTGTGACTTGTGTCCATGTGTTCTGATAATGGTTTTAAAAATTGCATGTTCAATAATATGTAAAACATACAAATTGGTTTATCTTTTACTAATTCCGAGAAATTGTTTCTCATTGAATTACAGCGTCCCCATACAAAAACAATGCATAGCAGTTGCCACCACTCATATTTACTTCAACAAGGATCCGTGTTTACCCTACTATCAATTGTGTAATCATTACAAGATTGTTCATTATCTTCATTTTTAGGTCACCTGAATCATTCAGGTGACCTATTGCTATCTGTTTTTGTCCGTCGTCGTTCGTCGTGCGTTAACATTTGAACATTTTCAGCTTCTTCTCTGAAACCCCTGAACCAATTTCAACCAATTTTGGCAAAAAGCATCTGCGGGTGGAGGGGAACAAAAATGTGAAAGTCGTGGTCCCTGCCCCCCAGGGGCCTGAGGGGTGGGGCAAAAACCATCAAAATGAGTGTAATTTTAAAAAATATTCTTCTTTACTCCTGGACATCAAGAAGCCAAACTGTGGGCATAATTATAATGAGCGTTGAGCCCTCTACCAAAATTGTGAAATTCATGGCCCCTGGGGCAGGGATTCTTGTGTTAGGGTGGGGCTCTTTTGGTCATATAGTGAAAATGTAGAAATTCTTTGAAAATCTTCTTATATTGGTTTTATCTAAGGAGTAAATAACCCTTTTCTTTATGACGTCTCAGACCTAGGTTTTTTAAAAAGGATTATTGATTGAACATAAAAATGACACATGTACTTCATGACGACATAGCTATTCAATATTTCTTCCATCCAAAAGTAAAATTCTTATATTTAAACACAAACCTAATTCAAACATTGGAAGGTTGTTACATGATACTCAGGTGACCTATAAGGCCCCTGGGCCTCTTGTTTCATGTATGCCAGACATAATCAAATGCGTAAAGGGGGGTTTCTTTATGTGTCAGAAGTGTGTCCTAACTCTTCCTTTGGTAACAGGAATATAAATATATACTTTATACACCACCATACACCGTATATCGTTACCCCTTTACACTCTGCTCGCAATAATTATGTAAATTAGATTTTCTTACATAACGTAGTGATAATCGGGATCGGGAGGAAAAAGAGAGGCGATTTCAAGGTCACAATATGAATTATGACTTTCGCGCAAATATAAAAATGTTGAGTGATTTGATACGAAATTGAAATAATATATTATTTGACAAGTAAATTTTTTACGTATACGGCTTATCACTTGATAACGGCAGTGAATATAACGACAACATATAGACATGAATTGTAAGATGTACGTCGTGACCAACTTTTTCATTGTGATCTCATAGGGTGCGAAGTACACCGAGATATTGACCTATTTAGCTGTTTTTATAACTATAAAACTGTTCTGCTATATCCATAATAGAGTTCAGGTCCACAGTACTTTTAGAGTAAAAATGAATTATTCTCAAATATATATAGCGTAAAAATATATGGGGTCCGGGTTAGAATAAATCCTCACTTCCCATTGCTTGTCGTATGAGGCGACTAAATGGAGCGGTCTTTCGGATGAGATCGCAGAGTCCTAGGTCCCGTGTCACAGCAGGTGTGGCACGATAAAGATCCCTCTCTGCTCAAAGATCGTAAGCGCCGAGCATAGGCCTAAATTTTGCAGTCCTTCACGGGTAGTAATGGCGTTTACTTATGAGTGAATCATTTTCGAGTTCAACAATAAAACAAATCAATCAATCACATAAGATTCAATACAAAACAAAGGCCTAATGCAGAAAAATCAGACTCAAACCACACAATATAGTGAGCATATGCACAAACTCTTTGCATGTTATATAGAAATACCGAATAGCTGAGCTCATTGTTTACAAAACAAAGTCGATTTTCTGAAAATAGCCGCGTTTTCGCAAAGTCAAAACGAAAGTGATGTGTTTCTAGGGACTTTATAAACTGTTAATTTGATAAATGTGTTTAATTGTTCATTTAATAAATGTGTAAACTTTCAACCATTGTTCTTCTTTAATTCAATTCTTTATTTGAAATTTAACAAAAAGGAATACACAAGGAATACAAAGCAATATCAAATCGTTGACACGCTATCTCCCCAGATTTTCTCAGCTGCCCAGCTTGACCTCCCCACCTGGCTAGCTTGACCGCACCAGGTGACCTGTTGGCCACTTGCTTAACCCCACGCTGACCCCTACACTCATGTGAATACCCCCACTCCAATCTGCATTCCGCTGAACCGCCCATCGGCCCTCACTCAAAACTGCATTCAGTTGAACCAGGCATACTACTCGTGTCGTGTGATTGGTCCGCGAATAATCCCGCGACCCTTCGGATGATCCCGTGACTAAGCAATGTCTTTGCGAACTAATCACACGGCGCGTACATTAAATTCGTACTAAAGGTGTCTGTGTTTTTAATATGTATATTTAATATGTATAGATTCATAAACAACATTAGTTTATGAGGTATGTAAGTTATAAATGTACAAACAAGATAATAATAATTATCTGATTTAAAGTAGTATGCTCTCAGACCTAAAATAGATCAAAGTAACCATTGCCAACAGGTCAAATAAGGCCAAATCAAGCTTAACACAGTGTACTCGATAAGTTTGTTTTGTACATATTTTCTGTACAAGTATGACATTATTATGATTTTTTTTCAATATACAGCTATGTACCGTTTTCTAAAGAACAGCTGAAAAACATGCACTATATAGGCAATGTATTAGGGGTGGGGATTTAGGGGGTTGTGAAAACTGCCTAAACGGCCATGTATTGATCCCCCTTCCCCAAAGAATTCCGGGATCCACCTACAAGATCGGCTACTGCTTCCGAATCCGAGTGGTTTCCCCCCGATTACTTGTTCGTGCTGTGTAGTTTCACCCCCACTCCCTGTTCACTGAGTGGATTTACCCCCAGCGGTTCCTTTGATCAGTGGGTGTTTAGATTACCATGATTAATGAGCACCAAATTAATTAAATTCAATGATAAGTTCCTGATCAATACCAAATAATTTACGATTTAAGGAACAGATGATACAAACTTTTTTTTCAGAATACTTCATCTATGTTTATACTTGTAAGTAAAATGAATAAGTTTAGCAATAAGTTGGTTAAAGCCACATACATTTCATTCCCTCAATCTTCATCTTTTTTGTGAAATTTTGAACCAATACAATTATTGATAAATACTTTATTGATCAAATAAGTTCAATGTATCACTAAACATTTTAGATTCATCAAAATAGCTTCCCAGTGCAAAAAGCAAAAACACGATTTGTCAAAGCAAACTAAAATCAACGTTGAAAAATATGACACCTATAATTACTAAATACTGTCACACAGGTATAATGAATCGAAACAACTCGAGGCAAAGTCACTCACTGACTGGTGAAAACAGGTGATCGCGGCGAACACACCCGTTTTAGTGGAATGATGCTACGTGAACTTGGATAATTAAACGTTGTGTTATGCGTTTTGATTGACAAAAAAAAAAAATGCATTTGAACCCCAAAACCGTCCTCTTCCCTGCGGGAAAACATCTACTAAGCTAATCTAGACATTACTAATTTTACTTATTTAGATAACTATTACAAGTTGAAATTTACAGTGGCCAAATGTAGCTGCTTTACAAATAAATGCTAAAGACAAGTAGTATAAGGCCTCCCGATAGGGAGGTCAACTGAGTGCACTTTTTATGCAAATGAGGTCAAGTAAGGGCGTTTTTGATTGGTCAAGCGGTGTCGGGGTCAACGGAGTGCACTAGGACGGGGTCAACCCCAGCAGGGATTGTAGAGCGGGTGAATAGGCTGGCCTATGGCCGCTGGTCTATGATGCGGTACTTTCGCTTTGAGTTCCTGGAATGAGTTCCTGCTATTTTTCTGAAAATCGGTATAAAATCCAGTGAAATCCTGTGTATTAAATCCTGTGTATTAAATCTAAAAGAATAACACAAGGTTTTAAGTTGACATGTTTATTAAAGAACAATGGTACAAGCATAGAACAATGCAAAACAATTCAATAAACATAAAAACAGTTCAATAAGCATAAAAACAGTTCAATAAGCATAACAGTTCAAGCACAGTCCCTTACTTTCTGCTGAGTTTCTTCTTCTTTTTTGGCCGTTCTTCAGTAGGTGCGGTTGGATTCCACATCTCTAACGGTGTGTATTCTCTCTTCACAGGGGATTTTGAGCCTGGTACGGACCCAATCATCGCATCTATTTCCAGTTGTTCTTCTGGACACTCACTAATCCAGTGTCCTATTTTTCCGCATTTGAAGCAAGGATCCTTTTGTTTGGTTTTCTTGCTGGTCTGTTGAGAATCTGCTGACCTCGATTTCTTACTGGTCTGCGGATAATCTGTTTTCTGTGGGCAATTCGGCGACCAATGTCCTGTTTCTCCACACGTGTAGCACGGGTTAGCAGTGTAATCTGGAGTGTATTCCTTCCTAGGTTTTTTAGAAGTCAGCTCTTCCAGCTTCTTCAGTAGGATTGTGGTATGATTTCCAATCTCATTACTCAGCACATTAATGCGGTTAACGATCCCGTCTAGTGTCGTGGTAATGATCGCAAAGTCTTCTTTGTTCATGGTCGGAGGCTCATTCTGAGCGTTGTAGAGGCCCAGTTCCAATCCCGTGACATCTTGTGACTCTGGGATGTCCGGGGAAAAAAGCCCAAGCCGGGGTCTGCCGGATTCTGGCTAGGGAGGTAATCCGAGGTCTGGGCCATCTTCTCTTGTCGAGCAACGTGGTCTGAAGGTGTGAGATTGAAGCTCGTGGTCTGGTTCGAGGTCTGGGCCATCTTCTTCTCTTCTCTTCTTCTTTGAGGAAGGTAGTCTGGAGACGTGAGCAAGAAGTTCGAGGTCTTCCCCAGTTCAGTCTTCTGATCGTCAGTCTTAGCTTTCTTCAGTTCAATGTAGTCTTTCTGTGGTCCCATCTGCTTCTGTACCAGCTGATCTATTTTCTTCTGAGCTTTGTCCACAAATTCTAGTTGTTTCTGAGCCATGTCTTCAGGAAGGTGATTGAAGATCGAATGAGGACTGACACTGGGGCTCCGCTTTTATAGCCAGCAAAATGTCTAGACTATTCTGTCTCGTGGGGGCACGTGGGGAGCACGTGGTTGCATCATCTTTTTCTGGAAAAACCGGTTTCAGCTAGAACATCGCGCGACCAGCGCGTGCTAGTGCCCTAATTGAACTTGAAAAGCCGGTTTCTCGCGACCAGCGCGTGCTAGTGCACATTGGTACACATTGACTTTTAGTGGAATGGAACTTATATTGGTGTTTAAAGTAGCCCTAAAAAGGGCTGTGCATGAAGTTTTTATTTTTAAAAATGCCCGGCTTCATACGCAGGTTCTTCTATATACACGTGTAAGTCATGATCTTCGGATATAATGTGTTGTACTAATTGTCGAGCTCTTCTCCCGGGGAAACGTATCTCTTCGACGGTTTCCCACATCCAGTGTGCATCCCAAAACAATACCCATACACTTCTTCGGTGACGTGGTTTCTCCAGTCGAATAAATCCCGATACTTTTTGAGTGCCGTTCAATAACGTGTAAAACTGGTAAATCATGTACTGTATGAGGGGGGGAATTTTTCAGGTACATGTCACTTAATCGCAGGTAAATATCCTCCACTGTTTCATGTGACCGCAATACATAGTCAAAACACCAATTTTTAGATCGCCCCCAGCGTAATCGATGGCGACATCTCTGTACTAAATTGTCCCAGATCTCCATCTCGTCTACATAATCTTCTACTATGGTTAAATTCTCCACTGGTTGTATTCCCTGGCGGCAGCGTCTCGCTCTTAAAATTCTCCGTGTATCCATGACTGAAGGTCAGACAAGAATGACTGTAGAAAAACCAGCTGACGTACAGGTGTTTGATCACGTGGTGCAGGTGTTTGATCACGTGATGCATAACCTTTACCTATAAATACAGGTGTTTTCTGAACGTTCGTTATTTACTATGGGCGGCAGTGCTACTACGAGAATAAATGGATATAGTTATGTACTACAATGTATGAACGTGGCTTTACATAACCCTCTCATTCAAAATGCTCGTCAATTTGTACAACAGATGTCACCGGAGGTCAGAAATGTACATAGTTTTCAACGGATTGCTGATTCATTAGCGGAGAATACCAATACGGGACGTTTACTCATGATTTATTTGTATGCTGAGGAATTGAAACAGAATCTTCCAGACCAGATGAGTGACATTGATCGGATCTTACGCGATTGTTTACAAAAAGGATTCGTGGAACTGATTCGTATGAAAGGAATGGCTGCCCTGTTATAAAACAAGAACGTTTTGGAATTTTTTCATTTTGATCATCATGGCTGAATTGACCAACAACGTTCTTACCGCTGTATTACAGCATTTCGAGGACTACAAAGAATCGGTGAACAACGCTCGTAGCGCTGCATTACAGTGTATCAAGGACTGGAAAGAAAAACAGCCGTTGAGATATAAATTCGCCATGAAGTTGTTGATCTTTTGGGAATTTCCTATGACCTTATATGAATATTCCAGCGTTTGCAAGCATATAGCCGACAACCTGAACAGAGAGTCTGGATTGATCATGATTTATACCATGGACCAAGAATTTAGACGACGGGAACCTGAGAAGACTGGGGCGATTGTAGCGATTACCGATCACTGGTTGGAAAAGGTGTATAAAAAAACCTAACCGTTTTTCTTTTCCTTTATTCCTGGAGGATGGCCAGCAGTGACAACATCGCAGAAAAAGCGCATAACCATGCATTAGAATGGGTGGAGAAAATGCAAGACGATACGGTGTTTCAATTCGTTAAACATTTTCTGATAGCGGGGGTGTTTCCAATGACTCTGGACGAATATACAGATCTACGGAACCATGTGTACATCAATGTCTATAACGATGCGGGATTGATGTTAATTTATGTCCTGGGGGAGGAATTCAAGAAACGCATGCCTGAAAAAACCACCGAGATTGAAAGTATCACCAAGGACTGGCTTCGAGAAGTATACATAAAGTGTGAAGAACTTAATTCATTTCATTTATTCCCGGAGGATGGCCAGCAGTGACCACATCACAGAGAAAGCGATAGTTTATGTATTGGATTATCTCACAGACATTCATTCTGAGCAGATTGAATTTGTGTTACACTATATGCGAGAAGAATTATTTCCCATCAGCTTAAAGGACTATCCATGTCTCTGTCAGTATTTGATCGAGAACCGGGTCAACCCGCAAGCCTTAGTATTGATTCATTTAATGGGCCAGGAATTGAAACGAATGCGACCCACAGACAGAGCAGAAATCGAGAAAATCAGACTACGATGTCTTCGAGAGATGTACGTCAAGTTAAACGTGTGACTTTTAATCTGGATCATAATGAAGTGTATCTGTTACCCGAAGAAGACCGGACAAGTATCTGGATGACTGTAGCCGCTGATCGCTATCGATTTCAACGCAGGATTCGAGAAATGGAAAAAATGTTGGACCCTATTTTAAAAAGACATGTGCATTGGTGTTGTGTGTGGGAGTTATGTATTTGAAATATGTGACATGAATAAAATTGTTTACACGAAAGCTGTGTTTGGTTGAGTCTCTCAGAGAAGGGTTTATTTGTTGAGGAATCCAGAAAATCCTAAAGGTAGAGTGAAAATCGAATCAAATAAGGTGTTTTCTATCGAATAGACCTTATGAGATGTTTTTAGGGATGTACATGGTCGAGAAATACATTTTTAAAGAGGGGGTGAAGAAACATTGAACCTCGACTCGACCTCTTTAACCGCTGTTTCTTTGAAAACTATGCGACGTAGCAAAATAAAAATAAGTTTAACGCATTCCCCGTCTCAGAATCTATCAGATTAAATCTACCATACACAGATATCGAATGTCTAGAAAAAGACAATGAGAAAAAACTCTCTGCTCGAAAGCACAAATCCGCCATTTTGACGGCCGCCATCTTGCCTTCGTCTCCGAAGCGAGGGATGTTTTCGAGGAGGTCCGCGCTTTCCTGATATATACCGGCGCACTCGCCAGTTCGCTTCACTGGTGATCCAGCACAGCTTTTTAAGTTATAGAAGAAAGAAGAAAGAAGAAAGAAGAATGGCTACAAGAAGACCCGCTCTACAATTTCCAGACCTTGCCTGGATTCCGGTACCGGCTGGTAGTGGTGGCTGAGGAACGGGTAGGGGAGAATTGGGTCGTGCGTTCTGAGAACGACCTGAGCACCTTCTCCCCTTTCGACCAGAGTGGGGTCCGTGAGATCATCTGCCGGGTGCGGGCCGAGTATGAAGGGAGGGCACCCCGCCGCCGCACCGCCCGGATCTCCACGGCCACGAGACCGCGCCGACGGGCCCCACAACCACCCTCACCACCACCACCTTACTCCCCGGCGACGCCTACAACACCACCACCAGCGATCCCATCGGCACCGGAGGAATACAGCCCGGTGCCGATGAGCGACTCACCAGCGTCACCGGTGGAGTATTCACCGAGGTCACCGTCCCCCGCACCACCTCCCAGTCCAGCCCAGAGTCCGTCGCTGCTGGTGGCCGACACGTCATCACCACCGAGACCAGCAGCCCCTGCAAGACCACCACCACCTACCATCCGGTTTGCAGGGAGGACTCCACCACCGAGACCAACCCACGCACCGGTGGCAACTCATCCCCCGAGGAACCACCCTATGACTGTCCCTGGCTGGGCAGATAGGGCGGTTCCTATTTGGTTTAAGTGTCCTGTCTGCTGGCAAGACAGGGTACACTCCGGTATCACGTGCAGGGGATGTGGGCAGTGCCCAGCTTGCTGCTCGTGCGTGGAGCGGATAGAGGAGCGGCGACACACCAGGGGACGGTGCCCGTTATGCCGGTTTACCGGAACCAGGGATTGAAAAGTCGGTCCTTAGGACCAAACGGCCCTTTTCAGGGCCACCAACTTTTTTGAAAAGACACTTTTTATGGCAAAAATCAAGAAACACACAAGTTTGTTTTAAAAAAGTTTTATTAACATAAGTAATAGCTAGAATAAAGCTATAATAAAGTTACATTTTCTTGACAATGTACACATGTTTATGATACTGATAAGCAAAGTCACAAATCCATTGTCTATAATGAGTCCAATTGCCTCCGGCTAATCCACATCCAATACGATAAGGAAACGCTAAAGTCTGGTAAGACAAAGTGCCTAATTCCTGTAAACATTGTTGAAACCAAAGTTCACGTTGTTCGGGGGTATCGGCATACAAGGGTAAGCGTTGAGTGCCTCTCCCGTAATCCCATTGCGCTAACAAACAGATCACATCAGGATGAGTAGAATGAGGCATAATACACACAGTACCCGGTATTCCTCGATCCGCTTCTATAGCTAAATTTCTCCGTCCTAAAGGTTGTCGGGTCGCATACAGATTAGCCCAAGGAAATCGGTCGGCAATACGTTGACTTAATCCATGAGGTTTCACCGTTAAACAGTTACATTGTTGTACAATAGCATCCACCCAAGGTAGAGATAATACATCTCCTCGTAGATCCGTCACCGCCATGCTGGTTGACAGGTCTCACAGGTACACGTTGACCAGGGTTCTTGACTGTAAGGACAATGTTGAAACAGCCGGGGATCAAACTTTCTCTGAGTCCAGCGCTCTCTAAACTCCTGACAGATCTCACAGGTACAGTCCTTATGTGCTATTTCTTCTTCAGGGGTGATGGTACAATGCTGCGGACACTTACACTCTAGCCAGGGTTCTCTAGTGTGACTACAACATTTATAGACAAAGGGATAATAATTCAGCTCTGCCAATCTCTCTATCCACTTCTGTTTGGCCAGGATGTTTTCTTTTTTATAATGAAAACACCCACAAGTTGACCAATGTCCTCGGCAATACCCACACACTAGTACATCTTTCTCATCATCCGCGTACCGTTCAAACGACATGATTGAGAAAAATGGTAACAAGTGACCTATGTATATAGTGTTTTTTGAGGAGTCATCAACATGACGTCAGCCATCTGAGGTAGGGGATGTTTTCGAGGACGTCCGCGCTCTCGCCTTTTTAAACCGAGCGCAACGTCAAAATCTGGCATTCCGATTTTTTAAAGGAACCAGAACCATGAGCCGTAGAGTAGGACCAGACCCTACAGTGAATGATTATTGTATCAAATGGGAGGAGGATTGGGAGCAAGAGATTGCTCCGCCGGCCTCACGGGAGGCTCTTCCCCCACCGCCCATGAGCCAGGATCTGCCCCCGCCTGAGGAAAACTGGGACGCAGAGTTAGAAGTGGTGCAGCGGCCTCCGGGGAGATTGTTTTTTAAACACGGCTGGCTGCCCGTTTTTGTGTTTGACCACGAGCAACCCCCGGAGGAGCAGAAAAAGAAGAGAAGAAAGAAGAAGAAGAACAGACAGTGAGGGGGACGGAGAAGAAAAGAAGAAGAAGAGAAGGAGAAGAGAAGAGAGAAGAAGAAGAGAAAAGACCAAGAACAGAGAGAGAGAGAGAGAAAGAAAACAGCCCTTTTCAGGGCTACCCATTCTTTTTGAAAAGACATGGTTGATTACAATGACAAGAAATTTTTTTTTTCCAACGTTTTATTAAACTCCAACTATAAACAATAACAATAACATAGTTTACAATACATTCAGTCTTTGACATTGACAAGTTTGTCCTTGATGGGTTCTCGGTTTTCGGAAGGTCTCTTTAAACCAATCCGCCACAAAACGATCGCGTTGTAAGGCCGTGCCTTTCCAGGGAAGTAACCATTCTCGTACGGTGCTTCTATGGCGATGGCGTTGATGTAAAAAATACACACAGTATTGTCCACAGACATCCGTATTCAAATCTTGATAACAATGGGTGTTATGAATCCAAGTCTCTCCGTGGCGTTGAATAAAGTCTTGGATGTCTTTATGGCTGGGAGGTAATCCGTAAGAATCAAAATATTCGACGGTAGGGCTACTCAAATACAAACAGACCCAATGCGCTCCAGGGCGATCGTGAGGGTCTGTATTCACCACGATGGCTTTGTGATGAGGTAACAGCTCAGGTATGACATCTCGAGGATACACACCGGCAAACGCCGGTCCTAAATATCGTTGTAAAACATCTCTCAATTGCTGAGTATCCATCTCTCTCTTAGTAATCGATGCTGACTTCTCGTTGTTTGTTGATTTCTAGCAGATTGTCGAACACGGCATACACCACACAGTTTAAGGTCCTGGCTACGTTGGCGGCAAATTGCACTTCCACTCTCAAGTTCCCCGTCTGTATGAGATGAAATTTATCCGTCTGGGCTTCTTGATCTTTCGTGAAATCCTCACACCAGAGGGTGTAACCGTTTTTATACTCTTCCAGGGTAATGTCCGGAGCCCAGTCCTGGCCTAATTTTCCCAAGCCTTTGTACAGACTCAAATACGATCTCAGGTACTGATCGTCGGTGAAATTAGGTTCCAAAGGGCGGGTTTCCATCATTTCTCCATTGATACTGATTTCTAATTTCTTGACTCTCTCATTTTGGAAATGAAAGGGGTTTCGGGTATTATCCCCATTAAAAGCCGCATTGTCCACAAAACCCAACACGATCAGTTTAGGCATCTGTCCTTGAAACAGATGATCGGTGATTTTAGATTGGGTGCCACTAGGAATGGTGAAGGTTTTCACTTCCACTCGTCTCAATGGATATTTCGCCGTTTGAGTACTCAGTTGCTGATTGATGAGATTAATGATACTCGGCACAGGTTTGACTTTTCTCACCCACAAGATCATACTTTGAATGACCACTTTCCCACTACTCCCGGCAGCGGTCATCATGTAGAACTGGGGTCGAGCGCGATTGAATCGGAGACGGACATCCAAGCCATTAGGGAGACATTTCTCTTGCTCAAACAAATCCAGATGTAATCGATCCATCAACACGATCTCCTTACTCTCTGTAATCTTCTCGTGACGTTTTCTCAACCCTACATTCTTGGAATCATCCGGATACTCGGGAGTCGGGATGACGGCCGCGATGTTGACTTTGTTATTCACTACTGCAAATTCCACAGGAGTTTGAGCCAGAGCTTCTAATTTGACCTCATCCATATGTCCTGCCGTATCTTTTTCCCACAAGCTACAGGCTCTCATCTGGGTTTCCAGAGTCTTGGGTGCATAAGACAACAATTTCTCCAGATACGCTTTGTAGGGATAAGTATCCGTCCCCGGGGTAATGACTTTTCCATTGAGACTGACATCGATTTCACTGAACAAGGAATGGAGAATGTTATTCACGGGGGTCGAGGTCGAATTGCCTCCTGCGAGATTCGTTCCATTGGCTTTCGTGAATTTACATACCATCTGGAGATAAGTTTGGGATAAATCCAGATATTCATCTCCTTGTCCTTTGATTTCAAATTCAATCGGAGCCGTATCCGAGTTGAGGGTACTGGAAATGGGGTAATATTCCATCCATTTCGAATCTTCTAAAGTGACGTTGGTCGGGGGCACTTTAAACAGTTCTAAACTGCTGGTGCCACAAGCGCAAGATTCTCGGTGCATCATATTGGAACGATGTGTTACTCAGCGTGAACTGGCATCAAATGTGTTCTGGGCTCCTTCTCACCCCCTTTTTATAGGGTTCTCAGTCGAAAATATCCAGAGAGCGTTTTGGCTTACCCCTTTTCACTAGCTTCCTACCTCCCTTCCTAGATCGCTTCCTAGGCTGCTTCCTAGGTCTCTTATGAGGTCCACCCCGAGCTAAGATACGTTGTTTTCTTTTAACAAATCCTTTTCCTTCCTGTATTCCCACCTGTTTTCCCACCTGTTTTCTTTTGAGGGTCGTGGTTCCAGGCTTCCTGAGTATTCCTGTGCGTGGTTTTCTTCCTCGTTTGGATGGGGCTTTTCGAGATCTTCGCCTACGGGCATACCCTGCTGTCTCTTTCAGGGCTTGGGCACCGTGTGTCTTGAGAGCGTCTTTGAGTGATCGTTTATTATCTAACACATCCATCCCTGTTTTAGCAGCAGCCTTTAAGGCACTTTTAGCCCCCGATTTGAGTAAATCGGTGAAAAATCCTTTTCCCTTCTGCTTTTCAGATTCTGGATCATATTCTTCTGTTGGATGGCTTCTACGTCGTCTCCTCTGATAAGAGCGATAAGGGCGGTCGTAATCATAATATCTCTCTTGATAGACAGGACGTTGTTGTTGTTGCTGTTGTGCGGGGGCTCCACCTAATAATCCGCTGATCAGGGGACCCGCCACTTTGCTGGCTATTCCCAGCAGGGCTCCAAGCCCGTGACCCTGCTGCCGTATTAAACCTTTATGGTAGTGCATCTTGATGTAAATGAAATTCGTTAGGGGTTACACCCGCTTTTTATACTTTTTACGCCGTCTCTTTCTCTTCTTTCTTTGACCCGCTTGACCCACAATGGCATTGGCAATCCACGGAATGAGAAACCAGATTCCGTGTCCTTTCTGGCGTCTGACTCCTCGATGGTACTTCATCTTTCAATACACTTTGCGGAAATGAAGTTTGACTAAGGAGCGCCCATTTAAAAACCCCATAGGACGCCCTAAAGAATTCATGATGTGTACCTCAATGGTATCGAAATATTTCTTACTCAGTTTCAAATATTCGGCTCGAATCGGTTCCCAACGGGCTTGTTGTCGATCGTCGTATTGAGCCGTACAGGGGACGACTCTCAATAATTTCAATTTGTTGGTGCCCACCACTTGAGGATCCACAATGTCACAATACACATACATGGCTTTCAGATTGTCGTAGACATCCATGGTCGTGTTCCCCAAGTAATTCACGTTGATCCATTTCGTCATGGTTTCATCGCCCAGGATCATTTTGTCACTATCCAGACCTAGCTTGTACGCTAAGGGCGTAGGGAAACGAATGCACATGGGGGTAGATCTCAGTGCTTTCCCATTAAACTGATACTCGACACGATCGTACTCGGGGTGATACACTAAGAGCTGGTTGTTCCCCTCGTCGTTAGGATTCCCTAACTCCCTCCATACTTTCCACAGGGTTCTCCTTAAGGCTGCGTTGATTTCATTGATTAACGCCAAAGGTTGTGTATAAGCTCCGGGTCGGAAGTGAATGCGAATGATATCGAAGGGAAATAAACTATCCCCTCCCGCAAAGAGATGGGACCATGGCGTCAGATCCCAGGGGACCACCACCTCACACCCGGCCATCGTGACTTTGCCCATATTCTCTGTCTTAAATCTTTCCCATTTATAAGTGTTGGGATCTTGGACATATTGCGTATACGGATCTGGAATGAGAACGTCCACATAAGCCTCGCTATCCGATACGTTTTGTAAGTTGGCCGAGTACATCATTTCGGTCAATCCGACTTCCCATTCTCCATCCGTTAAGTCCATGGTGTGTGGCAATAACGTTTTAAATTGAGCCGTCGTATTCGTCGGAAACGATTCCATCGACCCATCACTCAACAGAGTCATGTAAAACCCTTCTCCTCCAGCCATGATGTCTTAAATGAGACCCTGTCTCTGTTTCCTTCTCTATTTATACTCATAACACAATGAACATTTTCATATTTTATTGAACATACAACATAATGTTAATACACAATTTTACATGTCATTCTTCTTGATCGCGACCACCACCACCCCACATCAACGCTTCCGAGTCTTCCAACTCTAGTGTTCGTCTCGGGACTAAGCGTCGTCGCATCACCAGATAGTGTCGGGTTCCCCAGCAATCGGCCACATCATAACCTTCATTGATCATGTCTTTGAAATGTCGGAGACAGTCCTCGGAATGGTCAAACCAAGGACTCTCATTTAAGGTCCAATCGGATTCGTCTTGTCGTCCCATCAATCCCCAGAAGGCTTTGACTTTCCAACGAAACTCTTGATATTTAGTCTTCATGATAAAGGCTGACCATCCGTGAGGTATCAGTATCCGTTTGTACAAGTACACAGGATGCGTGGACGTTTTGTGTTGTTTACAATGCATCAAACACATTTGCTTATCTGCAAACCATGCCGTTTTCTTTCCCTCTTGTTTCCAGGCGTACTGTGTGTTAGCCATGGTGAACTGATCTCTCAGGTGAAGGGGACTCCTGTTTTATACTCGGGGTCGCTAACGTCATTTGTGGACTAGGCATGACGTAGCCTACGAGAGAACTTAAGGTCACCATCCAAAAATCGCGATTGGGATCGCCTAAGGCTAACATGACGACCGACGTAATAATGATGGTTAAACAGAGGAATAATTGTGCAAAATACACAATTTCTGCTCGAGGGACTTTTTCACCCAAGAAAGTCCACTGGGTGGTCATGGTCGAATGAGATCCGCTTGCGGAATCCATGAATCAAAACTGGGAGGATATCCTTTCCAACGCACTTTGACTTCTGAAATGACTTTTTTTCCCACACGCCGGTTTTTATACCCTAAGATTTCCTCCACTTCGTAGACATCATCGTCTTTAATCACTTGTTGTAATTCCTTCTCGTAAAAGGTTCCTTCTAATTCTTCCCCGTGATCATCTTGAATGCGATAGACGTTGCGTCCTGGCACTTTTCTAGAGATGGTAAACAGTTCTTTGGTCCAATTCGGTAAATATCCTTTTTCAAACGTACGTTTGGCTTTACTAATGCGTACACGATCCCCCACTTGCAAACGACTCGTGGCATCGGCACTCTGTTTTCCATACAAGGTTTTCCATACGGTCAAGACATTCTTGGCATTGACTTGAGCAGGAGCTCGCCGGATACTGCGATGATAGGTATGATTGTAACCATACACCAGATCGGCCAAGACATCCACATATCGTCGTGTTTTATGACGTGTAAAATACCGCCACATACGTGCTTTCAGCGTGCGTTGAAAACGTTCCACAATACTGGCTTTGGTTTCGGCATTACGGGTCGTAAAGAAATGAATGGATTTGAAGGCTTGACGAAATTCTTTATTGGTAAATTCTTTTCCTTGATCGGACTGAATGCGCACGGGGCGACGTCCCTCTCGAAAAATCCGTCGTAAGCCTCGTATCATTTCTTTCCCCGTTTTCTGTTTTAAAGGCACGACCCAGGCATATTTAGACAGCACGTCAATGGCACATAATAAAAACGTATACCCATTATTGTCTTGTTTGAAGCTGGAGACATCGGCTAAATCTAATTGCCATTGTTCATCCATATCCGTCACTCGTGTTTGTCGTCGCTTGAATTTCCTCCGTATCGGTTTATGCAAGGTATAGGTATCTTGAGCTTTCACCCATTCTCGAATTTGAGACAGAGTAATCTTGTGTCCTAATTGACGCACTTGACGATACAACGCCTGGACTCCCCCATACCCTGTCTTGGGATCGTAATACAGTCGCTGTAAGATCTGTTCTGGTTTCATGGCAGATTTAACCATTTTCCAATTTCACGTGATGTCTTTTTACCAGCCTCCCTGATATTTTTAGGGGTCATCATTCGTCTGGGAGTTTCATAGAAAGATTGGTCAAAACCCGAGATTTCTTGAAATCCGCTCTCATCTTCTTCTTCTATAGGTTTAGGCGTACTGATTTTTCCGGGCTTGTCCATGGCTTTTATAACATCCCGATTGGTCACATATCCTTTGGGAGCATGAGTCTCTTTTAACGCTTGAGCAAATTCCTCTAATCCCGCAGGGGGGTCACGATGTCTTAAGGGTCATTGTCGCTGGGCTTCGGTCATTAAATCCACGATATTGGAATCGGGAACCCTGCGTCCTCTATAGCTGATTTCTCCTTCTTTATTCCAACTCACCACTTTGGATTTCTTGAGATGATCGAGTAATAAACCTGCTTTCTTTTGACCCGGTTTATTGACGCTTTTGATAATCTGTTCCTCCAAGTCATCGGGTGCTGCGGCAGCTGAGGGTGGTGAGGCGGCACTGGGTGCACTGGTTGGGGAGGGCCGAGTGGATGGGGTGGGATGTCGAGCTTGTTGTAAATATTGACGATAGCGATGAAGTTGATGCCCGTACAACCCCACTTTTTCTTTCTCGGTTAAATCATCTCGATGTTCAATCTCGTCCAAATCACTGCGTAAACCAATAGTCGAGGTAAATTCGGGAGGTTTAGGTAATTTGCCTTTTAATTCGTTGAGCATCGCTTCCGGTACCAACACCATTTTTCGACTCATGATTTCTTACAAATCTTGCCACACACAAACGAACCCAATCCTTTTTGGTGGATGAGTATACCTCGTCGTTTTTTCACGGGTTGAGGGTGGACTAAGCGTCTTAAGATGTGTTTCTTTCGACCCAGTTGTCGCTTCTGAGTAGGAGTGAGAGGAATCACCCCTTTTAATAGATTGTACACAATCTCACAAATCTTTAAAATGCAGTCATTGGAACAATGTTTCAACACCTCTGTCTTTAATTTGCTGGAATAGTGAGGAGCCGCTAACGTCTGCAAGAGCGGTAAATGAGGTCGTAATCGACATTCACACTTCTTCGTATGAGCCATGGTAATGAAGGGTGGGGCTCCTTCCCCCTCCTTTTTATACCTAGTCCAGGACAATGGCACTCGGATGTTTAGGATCAAAACGTTTGTGATGGACGGTCTCTTCGTGACGATTGCGGTTCTCTCTCGCATTGAAGACCAGAGGGCAAAATTTACATTTATATTTCTTTTGCACCTGAACCGGTGTTGAGGCGGTTAAGGGTTGAAATTTCATGCTTCCAAAGGTATGAGCAAAACTCGGTAGAGCAGTATCACTGGTTCTGGAACTTCCTATAGGCCCATGCATGGGTCGTTCCATTTTCTTTTGAGCTAATCCGGCTTTCAGATTGGCTAACGTTTTAGTGGCCTTGGGGGGAGTGGCCTTGGGAAACGGCATCTTCACAATGAGAGGGGTTTTCTTTGGAGCCCAATTGGGAAACGGATTCTTCATCCTGAGAGGTGTCTTCTTAGGGGACTTCTTAGGGGACTTCTTAGGTGTCTTCTTAGGTAAGCGAATAATGAGTTTAGGAATTCTCTGAGGCAATTTTTTAGCTTTCTTAGCCCGTGGTTTCTTGGTTTTCTTGGGTTGTCCCCCACGGGGCTTACGGCCTGTTTCCCATTTGAATAAATGACGAATAATGGTCCCTCCTAAGAATCCGGCGCCTCCTCGTTTCAAAATGGCTTTTTTACGCTCTTCTTCATTGGACTTCTTATCGGCAATGACACTCAAGTCTTGCCGATGGGATTGAATGAACCGCTGAGTGATTTTATTGCCTGGTAAGACCCCTCGCAATAAATTTCGAGCTCCCATCGCAAACCAGTTGAGTAAGGCTCTACGTCCTAATTCAATGAGATGGCTCCGTTGAACGGGATCCCGTTCCCGTTGTAAACGGCGTAACGTTTTAACTAATTTACTCTTCGCGGAAGGTCTACCCATGATGAAGACTGTCTTTCGAATGATACACCTGCCCATGATGTGACATTATTTATACTCTCGGGGGCATGTGCACAGCCAAGTTGGTAAAGAGTTGACTTCTTAATCTTAATTCGTCCGACGTCTGAGGACTCAAGTCCACTAGTAAATACCCGTGAGGTACACGGGTGGCGTCCTCATAGGCTGGAAGTAAATGCGGCATTTGTAATTGCCGACTTAACACCCCAATCTGAGATTTATCTCGAGGATTTTTAAACAGCACAAGATAGTGAGCATTCAGACTGATGGTACGATGTTGTACTGCTCGATCAAACAGATTTTGTGTGATATAAATGACACTGGTATTTCGATGATGCGCTTTGCGCGTAAACCAGTCGACAATCGATTCGATGGCTTTACCTCCCATCATATCATCAAAAATGAGTAGATGGCGCGTACTGAGATCCGCCACTATCTGCTCATCGTCTTGAGGTATATTGCGGATAAAAGTGACCTTGTCCTGTAAGGATTCGTACGCGGCCTGCCATTCTCGATAACACCATACTATCTTTTCGGGAGGCGGTGCAATCCACTGCGTATTTTGCACCAGCTGTTTGACAAATTCTGTTTTACCCGATTTAGAGGGTCCGGCCACCACCATGGTAAATTCATGTTTCAACTGAAAAGGCTCAAGTGTCTCGTAGGTATACATCTTGATAAATGACACAAGTTCAGGAAAATCATATCTATTTATTAACAAATAAAAATACGTACAGCTTGCTCAACACCATGTCTACAAATAGGACATTGTTTCAGTCCCGTAGCACATATAGCACAAGTACATAAATGACCACAAGGTAAAAAAGCAATTCTCAAGTCTCGTTCTAAACAAATGTGACATTTCTGGGTACACATTGGATTCCCTGCCGCGTCTAAGGGTAAACCTTCCCAATCGCAACCAGTGTCTTTAGCGCGGGCATAGGCATTGAAGGCTTGTCGTACCCATTGTTTACCCTTATTACACTTCAGGTAAGGACAGTGAGGATACCAATAAGCATGTTGTATCCAAGGATTGTCGACAGCTCCCCAATGGTGAAGTCCAAAGTTGCAATAAAAACAGCACGTGTTATCCCCGTACCCTTTGTAAAAGTATCCCGCTTCTGCAATGGTAGGTAATAGGTTCTGCAAGTGTTCGGGAGCATTTTCAAACGACGCTACTCGATCTGACAGTAGAGCATAACGTGGTGTACCCGGGTTATGTAGTGATTCGTAGTCCGTCATTTTGCCGACTGATGGTTTTCTCTAGCATGTCCTTTTTAATACCCGTAAGGCAGCGTGTCATAGTCATGAATACGATGACGTTTATCATACACCATGCGGTATTTCTTCACCAGAGGAATGGTTCGCACATCATGTTGGCGGGTTCGTTGAATAAAGTGCGGATAGCTGACATGGACTTCTTCTTTTTCTCCTTTTAACATTTTTTCCAACGTATCGAGAGACACGACTCTAGAGGCACGATAATTGAGTGTCAATCCTTTGACTTTGCAGACAGATTTTCCATTCTGGGTCTCGTATGCATAATTTTTGGGCCCGCCCGACATGTACTTGATGATACGATCTCCACCCAATTCATCGGTCCAGCCGCCTAAACTGTTGATAATGGTCGGGTTGAACTGGGTCTCGTCGTGCTGATAGATGATACTATCCGTGTCAAAGTATAAGACACGCTCTCCCAAAGGCTGTAACGTCTCGTACAAATGTAAACGAGCATGAGCTGTTGTAAAACACGCCAGCACCACGTTTCCAAAGGGGCAGTCTTCTAAAAATTCTTCTTTCTCCTGATAATTGATCAGCATCATATCACATTCGGGGCGTTCACGATTTTCTAAGAGTTCGATGCCTTTGACTTCTAAAGTGGCATCTTGTAATTTCTGTTGTAATTCTTCTTCTTCCGTGAGATACAGGGATTTGGGTAATTGTAATCGTTGAGCAAATTTTCCCCACAAACAATTTAAAAAGAGTTTGGCAATGGTTCTTCGGACCGGATTTTTCTGGATGTCGGCCGGATTCATGGCAATGCCTTCTCGTTGCTGAATTTCCTCAATGTAATGTTGCTGCTGTTGGGCTGTTTGACAATCCTCGGGGAATCCGGAAGCTTCTTGTTTAATTTTCAAAAAGGTGTTGATATACGCTCGAAATAAGTGGTCACTGGTTTTCTCAAAATGCCAAACTTCGTAAATGCGGTCGAGACGATAGCCTAGATCTAATGCTTTGTGAAGTTCGGTGGTCACCCAGGTGCCCGTGAGACTGCGTTCAGAATCGGTGTGCTGGCACCGCTCGTCGGGTCCTAAGTTGCGCTGTTCCGCACAGGTGCGGCATAAGGGAAAGAGTAATTTACCCCCGGTCTTGTAAGGTAATACGGGGTGATACAGCTCTCGGGGTGGGAGGACACGACAACGAATGAGCCCGAAATAGTCTCTGACATCGGTGAAATGGCTGGTGATGACTTGGGGATGTTGGACGGGAAATGGCTTGTATTTCAACACGTACGGGTACAGGGAACAGACATCCACGTATCGCATGTCACCCTCCTCACAATACAGTCGTGTAGCATTGGTCCGGCCTCCGTACAAAACGTCACGGGGATTCAAAGGATCTTGTATATCGACTCCTTGTAAAAATTCCTGTAAGTCGGAATTGGTCTGGGTCTGACGATCAAACTCGTGTTCCCATATGCTCACGACTGTATAGCCTTGGTCTTCTAAAGCACTGGCTCGTTTTAAGGTGTCCAGGTAGAGGTCTTGATACGTATGCTGAACACGATGAGGATGCATGTCAGTCAACAGATTCGGGAAACAGGTGGGACAGCCGTGCCAGTAACAGCCATAGAATTCGTACACGATACGAGATTCCTCATCATACCCATCTACTGTATAGGGTCCAAGCGTGACTTCGCCCCCATTTCTAGCATGTCGTATGCAGTGATGTTGATGTTCTAGCCAGGCGAACCATCGACAAGCTTTAGCTGAATATCGTCGTGCTGGCCGGTAGCCCATATTGGGAATGATGGCGATGGTATTTTCAACCATGAATCCTCGTCGGTAGGCTAAATTAGCAGTGCTGGCAAACGTGATGGATTCTTGAAAGGGGTCTACTTCCACCAGATCAAACAGGGTGGATTTGAAATGGGCACAACACCGGCGTAAAATATCCACGTCCGAGATGCAGTAAGCTAAGAATTCTTTCTGGAAATCAAAGACTTTGCCCTCTTGTTGATGGTACCAAGTATAGAAGGCTTCACGATTGGCGGTGGACATATCGTCAGGATTGTAGAAATGAGCGGCCGGGTAAGGACCTACATACTGCTGGTTCTCTGTCGTGTTGAAAAAGTGCGGGAAATATCCTTTTTTCAATTCCGTTAATCCGAAAGCAGAGGGCATCTTGGCAAGAGCAAAGGGTAGAAAGTTGTAAGAATCGATGAATCTCAACCCCAAGACTTGCATGGATAAGATTTTACTGCCGTTCAGGATGACGGTGGGTTTGATACACGCCGTGTGAACCAGGTAATTCAAAATAAACTGCCCATCGTATCCTTTGAAATTGTGGGCAATGATGGTGGCTTCATCGTGTTTGAGTTCCACATGGCCTTGCTCATCGGTCTCGCTCTGTAAGAGCCATTCCATAAACTGTTTTAACGTGTCGGGTCCTTGAAATAGGAAGCGGCGTTGTGATCCGAATCCTTCACAATGAGAACAGGGCTTGTCGATATCCACACTGTCGCAATGTTGACACACACGTTCTGCCACGCATAAATTGGGAATGTGAATACCGTTTTCCTGACTGCATTCGAAATCGTAATAAATGTATATTTTCAACTCCTCTTCTTCTTCTTTTTCTTTCTTAGGTTTGGGTTTCGTCTGTACAAAGCAGTGATGAGGCATGGTGACGACTTTGTGACAGATGCGGCATTCGGTTTGACCCCCACACGCGTGGCGTTTTAATAATTTCTTGGACATCCATTTCTGACACTGGTTACAACGCCCCATTAAACTGCAGACCGTGGTCGTTGTATTACTGCTGTAGGGTTTTAAATGGTTCTGGTAACAAGCTGCATTTCTGAAAAATCCCTTACAGTGAGGGCAATTCGTCTGAGTCCCGTCCGGGGTACAGGGGGTATCGGCTAAACAAAATGAGCATCGATGAGGACAGACGGTCCGATGATCTTCAATGTGACTGTAACCAACATCGCAATAATCGCAATAGTATTTGTTTTCCGTCACTCCAGGCATAGACACAATGGCATCGTAATGCTCGTTATCCAGCAGGATATTCAAACAAGTCCCGTACCCCGGTCCTTTGTAAATAGGTTCCAGTCGTAAACGAGTTGTATTCGTTTTGAATTGAAATATTTTCAATCGATACTGTGGGGTGAGCGCGTGCTGTAATTGCTCCCATTCACGCGGCCCACACGGCTGGTTCATAACACACCCAGCTTGTTCCATCAAGGCTATCGCTTCTCGTTTCTGGTCGAGCGTAACCATTTCGTTTCCCATGCCGGGTCGTTTGATTTCTGGCTCTGTAGACGTGCTACCACAATAGCCCGGGACAAGCAGAGAGAATCCTCAGGATTTTGAATGCGAACGATCGCTCTCTTGGAGTTTTTGAATTTCTCCTTATCCACCTGTAGATGTTTTTTCTTAGTGCACCCGCTACCTTGTGGATATTTGACATGGAAAAAATCCATCTGCACTGCCCCGTCGGTGATTAGGAATTCCTTTTTAGATTGCTGCACGGATTCTATTTTGTTCAGAATTTTGTCCTCGTTGAGCTGATTGGACTGCGTAAATTCGTACCAAATAGCTGAATCCAGAGACGGGTGCCGAATATTTAAACGTAGATAATCATTGGGATTGCACTGCATTTCCTGTTTCACATTTTTTAACATATCCCGGAAGAGGCGACGAATGAAAGCTGTATTTTCTTTCTCTGGAATAGGCTTGAAGGCAACATTGTAGACATTTTCCTTGACTTTAAATTTCCGTGATTGACGTCCTCGTTCCAGTTGAATTTTGTAATAATCCGAAATGAGTTTCTTTTTCCCCCCTCCCCGCTGTAAATACTGTAGTCGCCGTTGATTCTCTCTGCGGAGTTGTAATTCACGCTGCCGTTGTCTGTTCAGCTGATCATTCAAAAATCTCAATCGCTGTTCAATATAACTCCGTGGAAGGCCACTAGGTAACTTGTCTGACATGATGTCGAAAGTGACACCCAATGCACCGCGCGCCGCTTTATATATATTACCTGTAGACAGCGCTGGGTAAAACTAGGGACCGTGCCAGCTCTGGGGATTGTACTATTGTTCTTTAATAAACATGTCAACTTAAAACCTTGTGTTATTCTTTTAGATTTAATACACAGGATTTAATACACAGGATTTCACTGGATTTTATACCGATTTTCAGAAAAATAGCAGGAACTCATTCCAGGAACTCAAAGCGAAAGTACCGCATCATAGACCAGCGGCCATAGGCCAGCCTATTCACCCGCTCTACAATCCCTGCTGGGGTTGACCCCGTCCTAGTGCACTCCGTTGACCCCGACACCGCTTGACCAATCAAAAACGCCCTTACTTGACCTCATTTGCATAAAAAGTGCACTCAGTTGACCTCCCTATCGGGAGGCCTTATACTACTAAGACATATTTACTTCAATAAAATCAGTTTGCTAATGTTTTAAAACCTAATCACAAGAGAACACCCCACCAAATGACTGAATACGCTTTTTAAATTCTTTCAATAATTAGTAGTCCCGTGGGGATCCGGGTTAGATTAGGTCCGCAGTACCCCTTGCTTGTCGTAAAAGGCGACTTAATGGGGCGGTCCTTCGGAGGAGACCGCAAAAACCGACGTCCCGTGTCACAGCAGGTGTGGCACGATAAAGCTCCTGTTCAATGGCCGTATAAGCTCCAAACATAGGCCTAAATTTTGCAGCCCTTTACCGGCAATGGTGACGTCTCCATATTAGTGAAATATTCTCGAAAGGGACGTTAAACAGTATACAATCAATAATATTAGTAGCCCTACATTGCAAATATCTTGCGACTGTTGTCCGCCATGTTGTTGACGTGCATTTGGTATCTTTGTGCACAGTTATTGATGACGCGAATTTTACTCATAAAATTGTCAATGACAGTAATCTTTTTATATACTCTTATATCAGCAATATAACCAGCAGATGGAGGGGAAGGGGTTTAATCTTTCAAAATTAAATCTATGTGTCGTGTTTAAACAGCCAAAATGACTTGAGACCCCCCCCCCCTTTCTTGTAGAAAACCTCCCATAAATTGCTTTATAGGACTAGATAAGTTTTGCATGGTACATACATGAAACAACAGTTAAGAGGTGGATCTCTGTTAGTTATCTTCACTTTTTAAATTATACATGTATGAAGAAATGGACCAATATTTATAGTATATAGACTTAGCCAGTATCTAGGTCCCTGGAATGCTGAATGATGAAAGCTAGGTCCCTGACTGAGATGACATTTGCTTTGTTGGTAAACAATAAGATGTAACAACCCCTCCCCTCCCGAATATATTTGTTCAGCCTTGACCATTTTTAAAAACATGTTTTACTTGCCCTCTCCCGACCCAGGATAAAAAAGTCGAGTAGGTACATGTAGATAGTTTTTTCTTTTTAGATGAAGTTGGAATAGTTGTAAATTAGACAAGAAAACTTCGGAATGAATAGAAAAAAATACATGTAAAATTGTAGCCCCCCCCCCCTTTTTTTTTTTTATAAAAATGGTCCTGCGGACAATTTATTATGGGGGGGGGGGGGTATCAAAAGTGAGTGGTATATGAACGTCTTCCCCTTCACCCAAATAAAAAAGTCTGGATCCACCTTTGACATTCAACCAATAGCAAAAAAAAAAAATTAAGGAGATCTATTTACAACATTTTCAATGTTATTTCAATATTTTCTAAGTGCAGGGGAGGATGCAACAGTTTTTGAGGGGGGGGGGGGGTCGAGGGTGATCCCACACTCATACATTGAATCATACACATAGGGAGAGAAAAATACTCCTTTTGATGATTTATTTAACATAGTTCCTTCAAAAAATGGCAAACGAAAGTTCGTTGGAATCTTCCGATGATATCAAATTGAAACCATAGATGTGACTTATCGTATAATTTGAAATAAAATATACTTTCTGTCATTCACTCATAAATAAACATGCTTTGTGATAGACTTTTTGTTTGTAAATTTGTAAGCATTGTTGTGTGGGTGGGTAAGTAGTAAAGGTAAAGAGATGAAAACAAATGAGCGAGACTCTATCTAACTAGCGAGTAGAATTTGTGCAGATCTCTCTCTCTCTCTCTCTCTCTCTCTCTCTACATAAAGGGGGGGGAGGTCCAACGCATACCCACCTCCCTTGATGTATTGCTCTAAAGTAAGACATTGTTATCACTATGGTTATTATTCGAGGGTCAATTATGCTGTAATTAAGTACATTTCTGAGTCTTCAAGTTTTATTGGACTTCTCATTTGCCCCATGTATGTTGATCATTACTGTTTATGATAGTTCTGTGATATATTATTTTCACTCTCATAATATCTAGACCAGCATTAACAGTCCTCCGTTATTGAGGATCAAAATAATGTTTGAGGTAGGCTGATTCAAAATATCTGGTAGCTGTGCATTTCCTTATAAGATCTGGTAATGGGTGCCATAAAATCCTGCTGAAATGATAAAATATTTTGTTTTGGCTCTTGTAACATAAATAAAATTATTAGAGCTATGGCATGTATTTCTTGTGTTTACCTCATGGACAAATCTAGAAACATGCAAATTATCTTTAGTCATATGATGTGAAACTTTAAACACAAGAATGATTTTTCGATCAATAAAAGAGTCAATCAAAGGCAACCATCTCCAATTTGATAGCATACACGATGTTGACACTGAATGAGGTACTTTGATCTGTAAAATGATTCCTGCTGCCCTCCTCTGTAATTTGAAAAGCCTATCAATATTTGTCTTGGTATCCTACCATACTGTACAACAATAATCAAAATGAGGAAAAACAATAGTATTGTAAATTTTGAGTAGTGCCTCCTCAAAGTACTCAATCTCTTCAAACACACAGTTTCTGACTAAGTTTTTTACATAAAGCATCCGTGTGATAAGACCACGTAAAATGTTCGTCTATGTAAAGATCTAAATGTTTGGCCCGTTTGACATTTTCTTTTAAAACTTCACCATCATTAATGCAAAGGTTTTTACATTTCGATAATTCATGTGACGTTCCTATTGGAATACATTGTGTTTTCTTCAAATTCATAGTCAATTTGTTCTCATGCATCCGATCCATAGAAATGTAAAGATTATCCTTTAACTTTCTTTCTATCACATCTAAAGATTTATCAGAAACAAATTTAAAGATTCTAGCCTTCTTTAATTCATTTACATAACCCTCCTGTATAGAGATATTCATGATGAAATGCAATGTGTGACCTACAACATCAATACTCACTTTCAGTAATTTTACAGAAATTTCATCCATACATGTAGCTTTTGAACTTGACATGCTTTTAGCTTCTTTGTTTATAAAAAATCAATACAAACGTTTCGAATTGTAAATTAGCTTTTTTGGCATTAGTTGTTCACTTTTCAGGAGCGAATCATCAAAATGTGTCACAAATTGATGGCATATACCACACAATAAGTCATCGAAGGCATTTGAAAATGTATAGGAGTCTGAAATCACTAGGTAGGGTGTTGATGCGTCTGGAGATTTAGATGGTAAAATTTGCTTTAATATTTTACTCACATCCTGATACTGTCACTGCACTGATTTATCACAAAGTCATGCATGCAGAGTTACAGACGAGCCGATTGCTGTATGCCAAACTGAATGCAAGCTTAAAACCGAATTCCCATGTGACGAAACATGTGACGAAACTGTATTCGAGTTTGGTTGCTTGCTTATGGAAGAAGCACAATATGAAGTACCCTCGAATCCAGATGAAAACAGTACAATTATACCTTTTTCTACGACATTCAATACACCTGCATCTACAGTTATAGATATTCATGTACATGTACATAATGAACCTTAGTCTATGAATCTATGAAATAAACACTGTTTTATCAATGTATGGTATTGATAATTTTATCTTCGTCTGTAACTCTGCATACATGGTTTTGGACTCAATCCACAATGAACCCGTATCTATTATTTCAAATTCAAAAATATTTTGATAGGTCCTCAATGGGCTTCCGTATGATACAATTTATAAATAAAATGTAATTCATAACATGTATACTCAATATTTTTTCATTGTATTTTGTAGATTATGTTTGGACATACTTTTTGGGGACTATTTCCAGTACATCGCTAAGAAAATCGCGTATTAATTGTACATATAGCGAATACACTGGTTGATAGGCGCTCAACACATTCTATATCGGTGTTCTGTTGTTTATTCTTTAAAATACTTAGAATAGAAATATTCTCTGTTCGGATGAGTGTAACGAAGGAGAACATAAATATAGTGATCTATTTTATAGTCTATACAATAAAAAAAATATATTCACCAGTTTATACATACTATTATCGTTTGCATAAAGCAAAATTGAAGAATGTTTTTGTCTACAAAGTCACAGGTAAAATTGCCTTCATCTCGAAGTGTTTGAAGGTTATTCATCTAATATTGGCTACAATGCTTTCAGAAAATATTCCCACCATCATTCAATCCTCTGATTATTGTTGCTAGATCCAAATATAACACATCTGTTAACATCGTCATCTGCATTTTCGTATTTAAAGAACATATCCATTTGAGCAATGGAAACGTTTTCTATACTACGATCCATCGCAAGTTTTGGGGACAACCATATCGAAATCTAACTCCGTTCACATAGTAACTAGCAATGAAATGGGGGGGGGTGTCATTGTTAGAGGTATAAACTTCTAACGATATGCTTTTTCTTGAGAACCGCATCTATACAACCGTTTATGCAAATTCCATATGGTTTCAATTTATCGTAAGAGTCTATGTGCCATACAAAATATGGTCCACTGCATAAGTATTTTCGCCTCTAAAGTCTGTTTCGCTGTCTTATTTTAACGCCCTCTGGATCAATCACTTGAAGCAACAATCGAACACTCTCCTGATTCACAACAAAACTATTCTTGATACACTTCAAGTGTAAAAGTTTATATCCATGTAACTGACCTGATTTGTCAACTTTGTCCGTAATAAACATGCCCACATCAAAAATATTCGAATATTTCTTCCAGCGAAACAAACCCATTTTTGCCAAAAGACATTTCAAGCCTCCAATACTAATAACGATCCATTATAAAAAGTTAGCGACTTCAAACTTTCTTTTTGGTTAAATCCTAAATTGAAATTAAAACAAAAATAGTATCTCGTTACTACGACTTAGTATCTCGTTCGTATGACTTATTATCTCGTTATTACGAGTTGGTGTTTCGTTATAACGACTTGGTATCTCCTTACTACGACTAAGCATCTCGTTATAATGACTTAGTATCTCGTAATTACGACTTATTTTCTCGTTATTACGACTTAACATATCGTTATTACGATTTAGTATCTCGTTCGTACGACTTATCATCTCGTAATTACGACTTATTATCGCATTACTATCTCGTTATTGCGACTTATTCTGTCATAAGTACAACTTATCATCTCCTTATTACGACTTAGTATCTCGTTATTACAACTTAGTATCTCGTAATAACGACTTATTATCTCGTTCGTACGACTTAGAGTTTCTCGTTCATACGACTTATTATCTCGTTATTACGACTTATTATCTCGTTATTACGACTTAGTGTCTCTCAAGCATATATATCAGGTCAGCTAACCAAGGAGCACAATCCATACCAAAAGAAATTCCAACAGACTGTTTGAAGACCTGATCAAATTTGAATATTTCCTTTTCACATTTTTGTTGAAGGGACTGTCTATGATGTCAAAAAGTCTAGTCTTCCATTCATCGTGAGGAATCTAGTCCCTAGTCACATTGATTCTACGTCCGATCAAAAGTCAAGATGTTCTGACGGTTCCTCTGGTGTAGGATCGTTTCCACCATATAGCTTTATTAGAAGAAGAAAGGTCACTTAATAAATGGAAGAGAAAGAAAAAACCTTGCGAAACCACAGCAACATGCTTGTACAACATTTAGGGACAATAGGAAAACCTTTTTCAATTTGTTCTGGCACTCTTGATGTTCATTGTTTAAAGTTCAGGTTTTCTTTATTCTATTGATGATTATAAGCTCTTTTTGTTTCAGGAATTAATTTCCCTCAATGGCTCAAGTGAAATTAAACTTCTGAAGACTTTGAGAGATACTGGTGCTGAATTACATCCGAGGGACAACCCATTTCATCGCCTCTTACGACAAGCGAGGAATATTGAGGACCTACTGTAACCCGGATCCAAACGGGATAAAACTATGTAGAAACTTGTAAAAATATTTCAATCAGAATGTTTTGTTACAAAACTCCGAAATTCTTCCTAATCTGGATACCAAACTTCAACTTTCAAATATTCACCAGTGAAAACAAGTTCAACGTTCCATGGCTAATTATCCTTCAGTCTTCTCGTATATTCCCAATAAAAGTAAATGCTACTTGTCCTACTATTATAGTTGGTGACGTCTTGCCTATCAATCAACATCCCTATCGCTTAAACCCCTTAAAATTGCAGTAATTGAGATTAGAATTACAATGCATACTGGATAATGATATCATCGAACCAAGTAAAAGTGACTGGAGCTCACCTTCATTCTAGTACTGAAATTTAATGGTACCTACCGATTATGTACTGACTCTAAAAAAGTGAATTCTGTCACGAAAACAGACTCTTGTCCGATTCCTAGAATTAATGACTGTAATGACAAAATAGGAAATGCAAAATTTGTCCACAAATTTGACCTGTTAAAAGGTTACTATGAAGTGCCATTAACTGAGAGAATCAAAGAAATATCAGTATTTGTGACTCATGATTGTCTATTTAAGTCCAAAGTGCTGCTGTTTGGCTTGAAAATTACTTTAGCGACCTTACAGCGGATTATTCATTTCCTTTTCCATGACTTGCATGAATGTGACGCCTACATCGATGATGCTACTATCTACCACGACACATGGGAGGACCATATCCGAATCATGCGTTCATTCTTTGAACACTGATTCCATGTATTTCCAGGGTATGTGCGTGTCCAACTCCAAATCTTGCATTTTTGAAATGAACTATAAAATTGTTCGATATCCTCTCTTTGCATGCAATATTATATTACCATATAATTGTTATGAAAGGAACAAATTGTTTTATAATAGGTCATGTTTTCCATCCCGCAGAATTGTCGAGAAGGAATTTAGGTCCAATGCATATGTAAACACAAGTTCCTTTCACCAACAACAAACTTGAAAATCCCTGCAATGTAAAGGTTATTACTCTGGTTATAGCTTACTGCAGTAGTTGCATGCGATAAAAGTTGTTAGTATCTCATAAGATAATTTGCTTGTAGGTTAAATTATTTTCAAACCTGTTGTATGACATTTAAATCTATGTTTTGTCCGTTAATTAAAGGAGGCATCTGCTATAATCTCCCAAACACGAACGTACTTAAAGACACGATTCCCTCAAACACAATTTTCATGTAAAGGGTATGAATGTCACGATGTATGGGACTGAAGGCTGACTGGTAACATTCACTCATGAATATGTAATGTGATACAGAATAGGTGGTTGATAAAAGGAAGTTAAGCTATGCCCATTTAATTTGATATTGATGCAATGAAACGTAAGTATTTCCCATACATTGACGTTTATATTTACGTTGAATGCCATTTAGCAATATTATTCCAGAGTGGTATCAGTAACTTCTTTCAAGAGGTCGTCAATGGAAATATTAAACGCAGAAAAAGTAACCACAGCTTCGTCTATCTAGTATTTTTTAGCATACGATTCAATGTTGTATTCCATGACCATAGTATCAACTTTATCACAACGGAACTGATTTTAATGCTGATTTCACTATCAATATAATGGACTCGTAACAAAAACTAGTTCTATTCAATTTTGATTAATCTCCAAAATCTTATTGAACTTTGCAACTGTTTGCATTGTGTGATTGAATTATCCATAACTGCAGTACTTATCAGATGTAACTAGCATGTTAACGCCTACACGAAAAAGGAATTTCATATTCGAATACGAATACCGTCTTACACATACTAAAAAGAAATATCGTATTTTACTGAATATTTAGACACATAGATAATATGCTATTCTTTTTAATCATAAATCAAATTCACTCATTACTACACTATATTGAAATGAACAACCTGATGTTTGCTCCTCCTAGACACATGATATCATTTTTGTATCTACAGATGTCCATAGATGCCAACCTCTTAATCTTGTATTCTTTATAGGAGTGTGATGTTCACTACTGTTCGTAATAATGATTAAGGTTACCAATACATCATATAATTGGGTCAAATGCTGTCTGAAATGCTGTATACCGATTGCTAACCTGATCTTGGCACATTGATATTGACTACTCGGTTTAATTGGTGAAGATATAGGGCTCACGGAGGGTGTGACCGGTCTACAGGGGATGTTTACTCTTCCAAGTCATCTGATCCATCCTCTGTTATATCCAGGGACTCATGTTTGCCCAACTCTCAATCTTCAATTGTTTATAGGAGCTATGGAATTGATCACTGCTCGTCATCTTCACATTGCATTGAATTTGTCGTGGTAACCAACTTTCTTTTAGTTTGTCTAATACAAGGTCTTATTATTCTTAAACTTCCTTATAAATCCTAAATTTCTTCCTCTCCCGGTTTGGTTGGCAGGATCTTTTATATAATTTACACCAGAGATGGTATTTGGTTGTCAATTGAAAGATCGGGGTTTTCTTAAAGACTCCAAAATAATATTGTGCGGTTTCCTCTCGGATCAATGGATGTGGGCGCACCTCATCTAAGGTGATTGTTATATTTACCTGGAATTAACCTGGCCAAACAGTCAGGTTGTTGAGTCTTTTTTTTTTTTTACATACACAGGGAGTGTCTCGGGGCCGTCTGAAGAGTTTTTGTTGTCAACGTGTTCGTATCATTGTTGGATCCCTTATGGTAGCTGACTCACAGCCTACACTCACAACTATTTTTTTCTCTCTCATTCTCATTCATTGCCAGAATGAATATTTTTTATAAATATATACCGATCATTTATTGATAATGTAAGTTATTTCAGTAAGATACAAGGTTTAGAAATTAATGTGCAAATTATTGTTTGATTTCTGATTGTGTAATGCATAATACACACATATAGAGGAGAAAAATACAATTATATTAAAATTGCATCGTTCAGGGGACTTTTTAGACAAACTGAATTACGAAAAATAGCAATTGCAAATTGCAAATGCTATCAATACTCTGGTATATTGGGAGTCCTGAAGATCTGAGGTGTGGCGGTAATCATTTGCTGTTATTGTTATCAAAACACCTCTCTCGCATAGATCACAGTTTCTACAGAAGGTCCTCCACCTGAGATATAGTGTTAAATGTTTGAATGACAGGCAGGCTACCATTGATCACGATACAGGTAAAATTTGGGGATGTGAACTTAAAGTTAGGTCTTTAAGAATTTAATGTATAATGATCATGTTTCCTATCTCGTAAATGGGTTGTCGGATTTTTCTCACGATTGTATCATTTTGATAGATCATCAAATAGAAATATATCATGATAGGAATTTTCAAAATATTGATTGCTCTTTTATTATTTCACCTAAATGTTTATATTGAAATATTTTGCAGGAGTGGGTTTTATTGAAATATTTGTAAAAGTTTTATTTTCATGCTAAATAAAAAATTATATACAGTTTTTCGTATTGAAAATTTGAAATAAAATAAATTATCATCACAGAAAATGTCAGAAAATTACGATTTTCTTATTTTTTATCAAAGGCTGATAAATTTGCAAAAAGCATCAAGTGCAAATACGCCAATTTCTGATCATTTATCAGTCATGTGTATATGACTTACTTTACTTTCACCATCATTTACTAAATGATAATGATAATAAACACGTGTTTTGATCTAAATCGCTCAATATTGTTCATTATCCTTTCTTTTCGTATTGGATACCTTATGATAAGTGATTCTAGGTTGTCATATTGAATTGCATTAATATCATAAGTAATTTAAAACACTAGGTACAACTGGGTTTTTTTTTTGTGCAGTTATCTTTTCATGGAGATCTCTGCTTTTATTAAAAAATGAACACAAACCTCAACTGCATACATGTACATACCTTAATGACTGTCTGATTTTATCGTTTATTAAATATTCCTTATCTTTCTCCTTCCTAGAAGGGGGTATATTGTTATAGGCACCTGATTCCACCTCTAATATACCCAGGGGTTCGTGTTTGTCCAAATTTCGTCATGATTACCTTACTCCTTAGGCTTCTCATACAAAGTTTGTCCGGGCGATAACATTTTTTGTCTTTTGATAAAGGCCTTTGATGTGAATATACCACCATAAGGCAGTGTGTCACATGTCATTTAATGAGCTTTGACCTTTTACGTAAAGGTCAAATAATAAAAATAATTTAGGTATTTCTGTTGTCGAGACGATACTTTTTTGTCTCTTGACATAGGCCTTTGATACTTTCACACGGTACCAATTTCGATGCACCCGATGCGCATTTCGACAAAAATTGTATCTTCGGTGATGAGGAAGCCGAAAGTTTGGAAATTCGAAACAACAATAAACTAGTCAGAGCTAAAAAGGAAACCAGAGTGCCAAAAACTAGAGCCAAATTCGTCCAAGGTTCAAAGCTATGCTGAAGGAAGATAATCTTTAATTTGGAAATTAATTTCTAAATTTTATCCCAGTAATTGAATACACATGAGTACATCCGTATTGTCAAACTAGTAACGAACTATTTGGTTAAAGACAGAAAGATAGATAAAATACATACATAATTAGATAGAGAAGGAAATCGACATATCTCACTTTTTTCCAGTTTTGATTTTAACTCCTTGATACGATCTTCTAAATCGATCATTGGTCATTATTATCACCTTTGTAATTGATGTCAAAATCAATAGATATATAGTTTTCAAATTCTCATTTTAATTTTGTTTTGTTTTAAATTAAGTGGAATAAGAGTACACCCACCAAATAGGTAAGTTCAAGAATAGGCACCTGATCCCACTTCTGGTATATCCAGAATTTCGTGTTTGTCCAACTCTCTATTTTGTATTGCTTATAGGAGTTACGAGGTTGAGCATTGTTCGTTATCTCTGATAAGTGTACAAAATATTGTTGATTTGAAGAGTTGTAGATAGTGAATGAGAACAATGAAGGAGTTTTGGGTCACGTAGTTTGGAAGATATTTTAAGACATTTTTTTTTTTTAAGTCGGTATATAATTATAAACTAATCAATGGAATAAAAGTATAATTTTATACAATGCTGGACACTTGGGGAACTTCGTTAAATTACAGATACATAGATTATCTACGTTTTCAAATGCCTGAAACCACTATCTTACACAAGGTTTATTATAACGTTCTGATATTTCCTGTCTACTCTCAGTTTGCAAAACATACAAACAGAAAATGGTTACGAAAATATGGCGATAAAGAACAGTGGTCGATATTAATAAGCATATAGATAATATAAATGATATACAATTAAGTGAAGGACAACACCTTCCCCTATACACACCAGGAATATGATTAAGTGCGTCCTGTCAACCGTTCAAATCCAACGTGAGATCTGTAGAGTTTGATGTTTACTTCTTTAATAGAAAGATGCGTAATGGTGATTGTACTAGAGTATGTTTACTATAAATACAATGTGAGTTTTTATGATACAAAACCTCTGGGTAGACAAGCACTTTAGGCATTCTGGATTATTTTATTACCTGGAACTAGAAGTTTGGAAAAAAAGCTGTATTATCCGATGTTCATGTATTAGTTTTGTACATAAATACTTTCAAGCAGATTAATTAGAGTTAAAAGTAATTACCTTTTCCTTAATTACATCCTTGAAAACATTCGCATGTAAAAAGTGAGAAGATTGTTTAGAAAAAAAAAATCAATTGTGTTACATATAAAGTCATTCCGAACAGCTCAGGCCTTTACCGGTGTCCCGAGGTGTTACGGATGACCCATAAATTATGCACTGTTAGGCATCTATAGATAGCTTCACGCGCGTCAGGGAAATCCCAACATGATACATTAACTCAAATGCAACAGTCTAGATTTACGGTGGAAATTTAAGATTTAAGGCTGAAAGAGCGTAAACAACGCATTTATAACAGGTATTTGATAGTTTTATTCCCATTGAGCTTGGCAGACTGATTTTGACTACGGATAACTTCTTTTACCTGATCAAGTTATAGGGCTCAAGGTGGGTGTGGTTGGTCGACAGGGGGTGTTTAAACTACCTAAGCAATTGACCCCACCTCTGGTATCTTCAGGTGTCCGTGTTTACCCAGCTCTCTAATTATACCCCCCGCAACAAGTTGTGGGGGGGGGGGGTATACTGGAATCGGGTTGTCCGTCTGTCTGTCCGTCCGTCCGTCCGTCTGTAGACGCAATGGTTTCCGGACTCTAAAGCATTATCCTTTCCACCTACCGTCACCATATCATATATATGGACTACCCATGAGATGAAGATGTTCCCTATCGATTTTGGGGTCAAAAGGTCAAAGGTCAAGCGCACTGGACATCGAAGTAGCAATATGGTTTCCGGGCTCTAAAGCGTTATCCTTTCCACCTACAGTCACCATATCATACATATGGACTACCCATGGGATGAAGATGTTCTCTATCGATTTTGGGGTCAAAAGGTCAAAGGTCAAGCGCACTGGACATCGAAGTAGCAATATGGATTCCGGGCTCTAAAGCGTTATCCTTTCCACCTACAGTCACCATATCATACATATGGACTACCCATGGGATGAAGATGTTCCCTATTGATTTTGGGGTCAAAAGGTCAAAGGCCAAGCACACTGGACATCAAAGTTGCAATATGGTTTCCGGGCTCTAAAGCGTTATCCTTTCCACCTACAGTCACCATATCATACATTTGGACTACACATGGGATGAAGATGATCCCTATTGATTTTGGGGTCAAAAGTTCAAAGGTCACGCACACTGGACATCGAAGTAGCAATATGGTTTCCGGGCTCTAAAACGTTATTCTTCCCACCTACAGTCACCATATCATACATATGGACTACCCATGGGATGAAAATGTTCCCTATCGATTTTGGGGTCAAAAGGTCAAAGGTAAAGGGCACTGGACATCGAAGTAGCACTATGGTTCGGTTTGTCATGCTATTTGTTTTTTACACTCAGAAAAGAGGTAGTTTATAACTATTACCAACACCCTTTGGGAGATTGGGGTAAGCGGGGGGTATTCTTAGTGAGCATTGCTCACAGTACCTCTTGTTTGTAATGGTTATAGGAGTTATAAAATCAATCGATAACTATTCATTATCTTAACTTTTCATGCAGCAATGTTCCATCTTCAACTGGTATTTGTGTCTGAGAACTTTTTCAACACGTACCAGCATGTTTGTGTATATTTTTTTTCAAAAGCAGAGAGTGTACTGACAACTAGCCAGATGTTACTACGGATTACTTCGTTGACCTAAGCACGATATAGTTTTCTCGTAGACTGTGAGCGATCGACATACATGAGATGTTTACTAAGAAAATCGTTACACCTCTGGTATTTCCAATGGAATGTGTCTATCATACTCTGAATTTTCATAATTAGGAATTGTAAATCTTTTAATTAAAACGAGAAACGTTGGGTGATCCTGTCAGTTTTCTTGCACGTCCTGCAAATGGGTAGCTATAAATCACAGTTTCTACAGATGTCACTCCACCTGAGATATAGTGCTAAATGTTTGAATGAGAGCAGGTTAACATTGATCACGATATAGGTAAAATTTGGGGATGTGAACTTAAAGTTGGGTCTTTAAGGATTTAAAGTCTAATGATCATGTTTGATATCTCGTAAATGGGTTGTCGGATTTTTCTCACGATTGTATCATTTTGATAGATCATCAAATAGAAATATTTCATGATAGGAATTTTCAAAATATTGATTGCTGTTTTATTATTTCACCTAAATGTTTATATTGAAATATTTTGCAGGAGTGTGTTTTATTGAAATATTTGTAAAAGAAGTTTTATTTTCATGCTAAATAGAAAGTTACATACACTTTTTCTGATAGAAAATTTGAATTAAATAAATTAGTATCGCAGAAAATGTCAGAAAATTACGATTTTCTTATTTTTCATCAAAGGCTGATAAGTTTGCAAAAAGTATCAAGTGCAAATACGCCAATTTCTGATCATTTATCAGTCATGTGTATATGACTTACTTTACTTTCACCATCATTTACTAAAAGATAATGATAATAAACACGTGTTTTGATCTAAATCGCTCAATATTGTTCATTATCCTTTCTTTTCGTATTGGATACCTTATGATAAGTGATTTTAGGTTGTCATATTGAATTGCATTAATATCATAAGTAGTTTAAAACACTAGGTACAACTGGGTTTTGTTGTGCAGTTATCTTTTCATGGAGATCTCTGAACACAAACCTCAACTGCATACATGTACATACCTTAATGACTGTCTGATTTTATCGTTTATTAAATATTCCTTATCTTTCTCCTTCCCAGAAGGGGGTATATTGTTATGGGCACCTGATTCCACCTCTAATATACCCAAGGGTCCGTGTTTGTCCAAATTTCGTCATGATTACCTTACTCCTTAGGCTTCTCATACAAAGTTTGTCCGGGCGATAACATTTTTTGTCTTTTGACAAAGGCCTTTGATGTGAATATACCACCATAAGGCAGTGTGTCACATGTCATTTAATGAGCTTTGACCTTTTACGTAAAGGTCAAATAATAAAAATAATTTAGGTATTTTTGTTGTCGAGACGATACTTTTTTGTCTCTTGGCATAGGCCTTTGATACTTTCACACGGTACCAATTTCGATGTATCAGATGCGCATTTCGACAAAAAATGTATCTTCGGTGATGAGGAAGCCGAAAGTTTGGAAATTCGAAACAACAATAAACTAGTCAGAGCTAAAAAGAAAACCAGAGTGCCAAAAACTAGAGCCAAATTCGTCCAAGGTTCAAAGCTATGCTGAAGGAAGATAATCCTTAATTTGGAAATGAATTTCTAAATTTTATCCCAGCAATTGAATACACATGTGTACATCCGTATTGTCTAGCTAGTAACGAACTATTTGGTTAAAGACAGAAAGATAGATGAAATACATACATAATTAGATAGAGAAGGAAATCGTCATATCTCACTTTTTTCCAGTTTTGATTTTAACTCCTTGATACGATCTTCTAAATCGATCATTGGTCATTATTATCACCTTCGTAATTGATGTCAAAATCAATAGATATATAGTTTTCAAATTCTCATTTTAATTTTGTTTTGTTTTAAATTAAGTGGAATAAGAGTACACCCACCAAATACGTAAGTTCAAGAATAGGCACCTGATCCCACTTCTGGTATATCCAGAATTTCGTGTTTGTCCAACTCTCTATTTTGTATTGCTTATCCCTTTCTCTACCGGCACATTTTATAGGTTTTTAAAGACTAAATGACAGTATTTTTACATCGACTTAAATCTGCATGTATCACGATTTGGGATAGGGATATGACATATAATTTTGTTAGGAATTGGACAGGGAATAATTTCTTATAAAGTTTGTCAAGGTATCCCATGACCTCAAAGAGGTATACGGGGTCAAAGGTCATATAAGTGCACATTTTTGCATTTTTTTCTCTCTGAAATATATATATTACGACCCCTCTCACTCGATTAGAATCAAAAATAGGAAAATCTAAATGCAGGAGCTGATGTGCCTTTGAAAATACTACAAACTCATCACAATCAAATTAATCAATTGTATTGTCAAACGAATATTTTGGTTGCTAAGTAACAACACCCATAGTACAATTTTGACCATAATTTGCCTTCCTGCATATATTCGACACAATTTAAACATAATTACATTGAATGATTATTTGTAAATGTTACATTATTTTAAAAATATAATCTTTAAATATATCTTAATCATTTTAAAATGTTTTTAACAAAAAAATATGATGATGAGAATTAAGGTCAAAGGTCATAAAATGGGAACTTTGTATTTATATACATTGTACATATCCATCATTTTCTAATAATATGACGTTTTGCCATTATGTTCCACTAATTAGAATAAATATTGCAACATTAAACAAAGATCTTTATTATTAATCTAAAATAATTTAATTTTTTGCATTCAAATATATTTGGTTGCTAAGCAACAGCACCTTATCAAATGTTATTAAAAAAACCTACCCGATTTTCCTCTCCAAGTTCAACGAGTACTTACTTTCAATCACTAAATTTAAATGTACTTGCGTCATATTTAACAAAAATGTTCTTATATTCAACCTCTTAAACTCTATTTCTAGACATCATTCTTGATACACTGTACTGGGTTGTTCCGATAGGGGCATGCATTGACCAATATATGTCCATCGAACGGAACTTCACAGCAGACATGTATAAGATAATGCACAAAAATCTGGAAAAAAAAAAGAATTTCTTAATACTTAGCCCTAAATACTAATGTATTATCAGAGCTTTTGAATGCTCAATTGGCTCTGTAAATATTTTTTATAGTCAAGGCCCTCTGAAAATTACAAGTATACATTTAATTACTTATGACATTTTATCAGAGGTAATTGTAGTACACATCTAATAAATGTGTTAGACGCACAGCAAGATTAATTTTGGTAAAGATAATCGTTTTATTATTCGTTTTAAACTGAAAATCACTGTCACAATATCGGTACTTTAAAACTAGTAATACCTGTACAATTCCTCTTCAGTGAAAGGCTGCGAACTTCCTTGGGAAGCATAATGACAATCCTTCCCCCTAGATATGACCATCTCAGCATAATGGTTGGTGGCAACACAGATGGAGAAAACCAAATCTTCTGTCAAAAACAGCTTCATAAAATCTGCAGATCTCTGAATAGTTGGGTTCCATATCTGAAAGGAAATTGCAAATAAAATCAGTACTGGCCACCATACCTTATTTGTCAGCATTTAGAAAACTTGTCATACCTTATAATTAGAAAAAGAATAATGATTTTCCAGGGTGTTTTGTCTCTTTTTGTATGTATGTGATACCTAGCAATGCAGTAAAAACAGTAAAATGGTACACGCATATCTATGTATCATGACGCCATGATTCCATTTGTGAATGTATTATCTGGATTTATTTGAATGTTAACCAAATGTATACAGAGTTAACCCTATATTCAACCTCAAAGAGTCATACCAACTGAATGCCAGGCTGTCGCTCCGAATGAAAAGCCGCAGTTCTTGGATCAGGTGTCCCTGTGTCCTTCATATCAGCATCCTTCCAATGCATGTCTGGCTTTGCCAGTAGACTGTCACTAGCGGACGATACCTGGGAACATTCCACTAAATATTGTGATGGCAATACCCTTTTTAAAGATGAAAAGAAATTACAATTAAGAATTGTTGGTTTATGTCTTAAAGCAAAATATGTTCAGTGGCGGATTTAAGGGGGGGGGCGCAGTCGCCCCCCCCCCCTCCATAAAATTTTCAAATTTAAGGTAAATCGTGGTATTGGCCTATCTTGTTTAAAAAAATGTACTAAACGATAAAAAAAGCAATAATTTCTTCCACTCCCGAGGAAATAAATGACACAATCTTTTGATTTATTGAATTTTTTAATTGGGAGAACTTAATTTTTTCCAAAAACCTTTAAAATTTGCGTCATTTTACTAATTTCACCATATTAAAAATGATAAAAAATAGTACAAATGACTTAAATAGGAGACATTTCAAGCCCTATAAAATCAGTAAAATCCAAGAGCTTCCGGGGGTCTTTGCCCCCTTGGCCCCCACCTCAAGGCGGTCCCCAGACCCCCTGCCTCATAAAGTGGCGCGCCCCGTAACCGTAATTCCTGGATCCGCCCCTGATGTTTCATGGTAGCAAGGAACAGTTTCGCACTTCAATGCAGCTCAAATTTAAAGATACAGATGCCCTGTATTTGAAGTGACATTTGGTAGGGGATGAGTTAGAAATGAATGGAATGTTTTATTATACATTGCGAGTGTAGCAGAGTGCGTAATAAAAAAAAGATATGCATCATGCAGGTGTCAGCATTATGCCTAGCATATACATGGGGGGGGGGGTACTGAAGAAATTCTGGTCCTGCGAAAATACTGCAACTCTGAGGGAAAGTATATTACCCCAGATATAAAAGTAGAATTGAATTGGTTCTTCGTGGTACACAGTGTCTAAATCCCCTTGCATGGTATTCTGATGGGGTGTGGATTTAGTCGAAATTAGAGAAAATCTAGGCAAGATCATTTCTCATAACATACCAGTACCAGCATGTATGGATCACATGTAATTAATTTATGGTCATAAGCTACTAAGTGTACAATGTATATAAAATACATGCATTTGGATAAAAGATAAATCTATATGATTTTTCATTAGCCTGTCATAATCAGACTTTGATTGATGTTACGTACCCCCCCCTCCCCCACTTCGGCCCATACACACATTTCGTTTATATTTCTGTTACAATATGAAGGAAATAATTCAAATTATGATAATAAATTCTATCATTACAATGACGTAATATGTGTTTTCCTAACAGATTGTGTTTTCTTTTCATAGAAAGATAATTTTTTATAAACATGGAAAAATCCTGGAAAATAGCCTTCTCACCAGCGGTCATGAATAACCAGTCTGATTAAAACCACCCCATCCCCCTTCTCATTGCACACTAAATCCACCCATTTCTTACACTCGCACGTAAGGTAAGGAGAAAATTCTGGAAAAAGGGGGCTGTTAATCAGACGGATTAATGCCGGACCAGGACAGATTAAATGATGTCAGTTCTTGATAAACAATTGGGTGTTATTCACTTGGTTTAGAAATCATAAAATATAAATATTTTCTTTAATTAAACGAAAATAATGGCATCAAATCGCGTTAATTAATCGTGAATTTTTCATAACATGACAAAACTGCAATTTTTTTTCTAGTCGGCCTATGTGGCTACATCAACTTACATCTACATGTTTATACTGAATGCATGATCGTTTGGGTCATCCTGCAACAGGAGATCCAGGGCATCTTCTTCTGACATCAGGTCGTTTTAAAGATGTAAAATACAAGCTTTCGCTGTGACAGTCACATTGAAGCTGTGTTGCTTTCGTTGAAACGGAAACACGTGTGTTCCCCGTGCACACTTTCAGAAAACCCCGTGGGGCCCGCGATCCCGATCACGGAAAAATAAAAGTATAGGCCTATAGGCTATATGCGAACTTCTTTTTAGTTTTCTTTTTTTGGCAGGGGAAAAAATATTACTATTCCGAACAATTATAACGTGTATATCTGAATTTGAAGTATTTTATATATCTTTTTTTTTTAAATTTACTTTTCCGATGTAACATTCTCAATAGGTGTTGTAGGTTGTGTAACTGTTAAGCAAAGAATACCTGGTTGATTATCTCATACAAATGTGTATATTGCTTTAGTGTATCAAAAGGTACTGAATTTACTAAAAGGACAATACAAATTTTATAGTTTTCACCGCTTTATTGTGCGATGCGCATCGATCGCTTTTGGCGACGACGTTTTGTCGCTAATTTTAAAGAAAACCGCGCAGCATGTCCCAATTTCATTTTATCGTAATATAAAAACTACCGAGAATTATATTACGAATAAGGGCCCATCAAAAAGGAAATTTCCTCTACATTTACAGGCTGTATTTGTTTTTCCCTATTTCCATATATAGATATAGGTAAAACGCCGATATGTTTAAACATTGAGAAATAAAATCGTAAGAAAACGTGCATGTGCAAAAAATTGCTATTTTCTTATAACTTTGCCAGGCATTAAAAATAATTTTTATATCTTCTTAAAGCAGGGAATATATGCTTTTAAAAAATATAAAAAATATTGAATTCATAAGGAAAGTAAAAAAATCATATCGAAGGGGAAAATGACCTTGCGACAAAGCGTTGCGTCATATTTAGACGAAGCCATCCTTCACTTTAAATGCTTTTTTTAATCTAATGGCTTTGCTTACGTTATTGATTTTTACATATTCAAAAATAGAGAAAATTTCCAAAAATATGATATATAGATCATGTATCTTATGACCGTAGTTTCAAAGATTTATATGCACTCCTTTTGCATTGCCCTGTTTTTACGCGCCACCGATCAAATTGACCGGTACGGTAGAGAAGGGGTTAAAGGAGTTATGAGATTGAGCATTGTTCGTTATCTTCGACTTTCATTAGTTTCATGATTGCAGAAACAGTAATGAATCGCAGTAAGCAATTTTCACAGATTGAAATTTGACACAGAATTGTGGAAATTATGCACGTGAGTTCAGACAATTTCATTGACCAATTTCCGTATGGTTTTCTTAATTATATTTTAATTCATGGAAAAATGGTGTTTTATTTGCTCAAATTTACCAATATTCGAAGTCAGTCTGCTAGTTTGACACTTGAATACGGATTCATAAAGTACCAGTATTATATTTTTATCGATATAACCCTATTTCCTTGCAAACATACATGGAAAATAGCATTCACTTTTTTTCTATTTTAAAATCAGTATAGCTATTGTATTTATCGGTGAATACTTTTGTTATGAAGTTATGACAACCAAAATTATCTTTAGAAATATATAGCTCCATGCCACCTCTGATATAACCAGCGATGTTATTTACCCTAATTTTATTTTTGTATTATTTCTAGCAATTATGGGATTGATCAATGTTCGTTATCTTCTAAATTTATTTTACGAATGCGCCTGTTATTGGTCCATCGTCTTAGAGCAAAGCATTGTATTTGTTTACGACTGGTGTTGCATTTCAGATTATTTGTGTACAAAAGCAATGCTTTTTTGGTTAGTTTAACAAGTAGTCTGATAACTTTAAGTACATTTGTCCTGTGAAAATTTATAACCTGTGTACACATGACAGGTACTTTGACAGTTTTATCAAGCACGAGATATCATAAATTGATGGGTGATTGTGTTATTATGCACTTTAGATTATGTTACATTGACCTTTGAGCTAGCCTACTTGACCAACATTGCTGTACCCCTCTGATAAGTGTACAAAATATTGTTGATTTGAAGAGTTGTAGATAGTGAATGAGAACAATGAAGGAGTTTTGGGTCACGTAGTTTGGAAGATATTTTAAGACATTTTTTTTTAAAGTCGGTATATAATTATAAACTAATCAATGGAATAAAAGTATGATTTTATACAATGCTGGACACTTGGGGAACTTCGTTAAATTACAGATACATAGATTATCTACGTTTTCAAATGCCTGAAACCACTATCTTACACAAGGTTTATTATAACGTTCTGATATTTCCTGTCTACTCTCAGTTTGCAAAACATACAAACAGAAAATGGTTACGAAAATATGGCGATAAAGAACAGTGGTCGATATTAATAAGCATATAGATAATATAAATGATATACAATTAAGTGAAGGACAACACCTTCCCCTATACACACCAGGAATATGATTAAGTGCGTCCTGTCAACCGTTCAAATCCAACGTGAGATCTGTAGAGTTTGATGTTTACTTCTTTAATAGAAAGATGCGTAATGGTGATTGTACTAGAGTATGTTTACTATAAATACAATGTGAGTTTTTATGATACAAAACCTCTGGGTAGACAAGCACTTTAGGCATTCTGGATTATTTTATTACCTGGAACTAGGAGTTTGGAAAAAAAGCTGTATTATCCGATGTTCATGTATTAGTTTTGTACATAAATACTTTCAAGCAGATTAATTAGAGTTAAAAGTAATTACCTTTTCCTTAATTACATCCTTGAAAACATTCGCATGTAAAAAGTGAGAAGATTGTTTAGAGAAAAAAAAATCAATTGTGTTACATATAAAGTCATTCCGAACAGCTCAGGCCTTTACCGGTGTCTCGAGGTGTTACGGATGACCCATAAATTATGCACTGTTAGGCATCTATAGATAGCTTCACGCGCGTCAGGGAAATCCCAACATGATACATTAACTCAAATGCAACAGTCTAGATTTACGGTGGAAATTTAAGATTTAAGGCTGAAAGAGCGTAAACAACGCATTTGTAACAGGTATTTGATAGTTTTATTCCTATTGAGCTTGGCAGACTGATTTTGACTACGGATAACTTCTTTTACCTGATCAAGTTATAGGGCTCAAGGTGGGTGTGGTTGGTCGACAGGGGGTGTTTAAACTACCTAAGCAATTGACCCCACCTCTGGTATCTTCAGGTGTCCGTGTTTACCCAGCTCTCTAATTTGTAATGGTTATAGGAGTTATAAAATCAATCGATAACTATTCATTATCTTAACTTTTCATGCAGCAATGTTCCATCTTCAACTGGTATTTGTGTCTGAGAACTTTTTCAACACGTACCAGCATGTTTGTGTATGATATTTTTTTTCAAAAGCAGAGAGACTACTGACAAATAGCCAGATGTTACTACGGATTACTTCGTTGACCTAAGCACGATATAGTTTTCTCGTAGACTGTGAGCGATCGACATACATGAGATGCTTACTAAGAAATTCGTCACACCTCTGGTATTTCCAATGGAATGTGTCTATCATACTCTTAATTTTCATAATTATGAATTGTAAATCTTTTAATTAAAACGAGAAACGTTGGGTGATTCTGTCAGTTTTCTTACACGTCCTGATTTTATGACATACTCGTATATGGATAACGATAATGAACAGTTGCAGCACCCACAAACGTTGTTCTTGACATTCCTATCGTGTAATATAATGTATTACCTATCGTATCGTGCGTGTATCTTATCGTATGATGCATGTATCCTATTGTAACATCTATCGTGTATTTTGTTTTACGTGTTTGCGTGTATCAGGTGTTCCATTGATCATGAAATCATCTATCGTGTAGCTTCGGAAACTATCTGGATCGTATATCAAATCTAATGTAAAAATACGATACTTTCTGAAAGCTTTATTCGTTTTGCTAACGAAGCTATTTTTAGGAATTGAGGAAAGACAGTATATGTGAAGGAGAACATTTAACTTTCGATTTTAAGGCAGAAGAGAAGAGCTATTTGTCTGTCCAGAGAGGTTGAAAATCTATCAGAATTTATTTTAAGTTGTATGGAAAGTAGTTAGTGGTTTGCCGAGGAAACCAAGACAGTGAATCTGAAAACTCCTTCATTTAAAGTTCATAAACATTTCCTTGTGTAGAGACAATTATTTGTATTTAATACTAACAAAAAATAGGAAGTTTCGATTTGAAAGGAAAACATCAGTAAATTACATTGTTTATTACATTTATTCTAATAAATTCTATATTTTTCCTATTTTTTTCCCCACCTGTATACTACTCATATACCGACTACTGAACTTGTGTGCATCTTTATATCTGATTATGAGTCACATGAGAGCAAACATTATCAGGGACATTGTATTTCACACATTTAGAATATCAATTTTTAAAGGATGTTGGATCTCCAAAAGTATACTCAACTGAGCACGACTCAGCTGCCATTGTTGTTTGTACCATTGAATTGAAAATTAATTTTGAATATGAAAGAAAACCAGTATGACAGTGTATTAAAGAAATAATACGTTTTAGGTATATAGTGAATATTTAAATCCTTCAATATTATTATCAACATAATATAATTATATTGTAGGTAGCACAATATCGTTCTTTCTAGATTGCTTCTAAATTTACAACATTTCTATCAGATTTTCCGTTTATCGTGAAGATCGGCTATCATGTTTTGCGTTTATCAAGTTTACCATGTATCATATCGTATCATGCATGTATCCTATCCTGTCATGCTTCTAATTTAAACCTGTGCAGAACGGAAATGGTGCTCAGTGAATAATTGTTGGATGCATTTTTCATTAACGAATCAGCTAAATGTGATGTAAAATGTGTAATATTTAATATATGCCGAGAAATGGTAGTGTAAAGTGTGTAAAAAGTCAGACGTTTGCTGATGTTGTTAATTTGAGAAAATTTGGGGTGGGGGTATACTAGAATCTTCTTTTGATTTTCACTACTTTTAGCATATGTCATCTCATAATATGCATTAAGTTTCTACTACAATGCATTCACTTTTTGTGAAGTCAAATTAAATATTTAGTAGATCTAGCAGCATGTTTTAGTTTGAAAAGTAATTCTATGAATAAGAAACAGAAAATTTGTTCTGATGTCATGTTTCCATTTGCAGATCTAGTCAAAGTATATGCTAGTGTAGTAATAAAATTGAAAAAAGAATACCTATATGTACATGTGATTTTTATTTCATATTTTCAGGTCGGAGATATGGGAAATTCAGAAACAGGTAATCCTGAACTAAGACGAATCATTTTACAGTTCGATGAAATATTTCTTTATTTTGAGCATATTCATGTTACCTTGAACAAAGTAGTGACATAATTATATTTGAAATTTATTCTTTCAGGTCTGTTTTCAATATTTCCTTCATTGCATTGAATTTTTAGGCATTGGACTTTATCTATAACCTTCTATTAACAAATCAGAGTATGCTTCTGCACCGCTATTACAGTACGATAGAGATACTGTCATATTAAATTTTACATCGTTTTTACACATTGATTTTGAATACCGACATATAGAGCTCACTGTGGGTATGACCGTTCAACGTGGATGCTTGTTCATCATGGGCACCTGGCTACACCTTTTGTATATCCAGGGGGTCTGTGTTTGTTCAACTTTATATTTTGTATTGAAAACAGGATTTATGAGATTGACCAATGGTTGTTAAATTCACCTTGTATAGTTTAAGAAAACTCTACCAACCTTCTATTCAAAATTATCGTTTGAAAGTTTAAAAGTTTAAATCGATTTGGAAACTGCTTATTAAATTTTATCTGAAATGCGTTATTACCAATTCTTAATAAAATTGCATTTCCCTGTACAGTTTTGGCATTTTCTTGTACACGTGTTCTTTATTTCCGATGATAGCAATGTTGTGTGCCCAAAGCAGAAGGAGAATTGGAAACCAATGATACAGGAAAGCTTCTTTTGACTCGAGCAAACAAAGTTGTCAATTTCTTATTTTTATTAAAGGGCTCGAAGCTGGTGTGACCGGTCGACAGGGGATGTTTACTTTTCCTAAACAACTGATTCCACCTCTGGTATATCCAGAGGTCTCTGAATACATATCTTTGCTAGCCAAGGGTTTACGATCCGTTCCACTTCTCTACAACCCTTAGATGCGTTAGCACAATTTTTGTAACAACAATTCCCTGCATATAAATTGATGCAGGCCAAGTCCCCTGTAAAGAGCGTGTTACGTCAGAACACATGCAAGACGAAGGAATGTGTACACAATTAGTTATTGTCTTCAAAGCGCTTTCATTTAAACCGATTTTCATAGTCTCCATACGACATGTATAATGAGGCTTTGCTTACGAAAAATAGTTTATTGATTTTAAATGATTTACATATAAAACAGTGTAACTCACTGGTTGCAGTTTTTATTTTAGCAACACAGAAAAAGTAGTTGAAAACGTATTTTCATTGGTTTAACATGGTGTTAACCAAACAGTTTGTTTTCTCCACCCGCTAGAGAACGCCACTCAAAGCAACGAAAATCGTTCTAACACAGGCGAAGGTTGTACAGAAACAGTGCGAATCGTAAATCATTGGCTAAGGAAGATGGTGCATACCGAAATCTCTATTTTTATTGCTTAGGAGTTATGAGATTATCATTGTTCGTTATATTCACCTTTCCTCTTTATAGTTTGATATTATCTGGAGTATGACGCAATGGGTTTGAGTATTATAAGAGTTATAAGATCGATCACTGTTCCTTATCTTTACCGTCTCAGATGAATGCTGTTATAGTTATTCTATGGGTTATTGTTTTCTAGTTTGTTTCCATAATGCGTATCTTTATTTTCCCCAACTTATATTCAGACAACTTGCATGGATGTGTGATTCAATAAATAAGAACTTTTCAAAAAGGACATAAAGTATAGTCAATAATTTCACTGTGACATGGACACAAAATCACTCCTGGTCGGTCGAAGTGTTTTCGGATAGAGACGGGGAACTTTAAAGATTATGGGCAAGAACAAAACAAGTATACATGGGCAATTGAATGAATATAAAGGACGTAATACTTTACCGATATCATATAAACATTAACAACATTTATTATTGAAGTAGAACATACTTTGTTTTCCTTTTTTGAGTTGCAAAATCTCGGCTATTAATATGTTTTATTGTTACGGTGAAAATTTTAACAGAGAATAACTTGGGAAGGCAAGACAGCTGCCTTTATGAGCATTTTAGAACCACCCTCAACATTTTTTCAGTTATCAGTTATCCCAGTTTTTATTGGTGGAAGAGAGAACCCAGATACAATATACCTGGGATGAGACCACCGACTTTCCAAAAGTAAACTGGCAAACTCTCTCACTTACCGGCGCGAAAGAGATTCGAAGCCGCGCCGACAGAGGTGAGAGATTGTATGATTTTGAGCGCGATGCTCTATTCACTCGGCCACGGAGTTTGGTGTGAACTTCAATTCGACATTTAGATGTATCGACAACGTTTTATCTATTGACATTAATAAATTTCCTCTACATGTTGTTATATTCCTCAGAACTTGAAGTAAAATACACCATAGAGTTGCCCACCTTGCTTCATATCTAGATATTTTAATAAATATATATATTAACGGCAAACTAACACCTAAACGTTATGACAAACGGGATGATTTCATCCTCTCCATTGTCAACTTCCCCTATGTATGTAGTAATATTCTGTTATCACCTGTATATGGTGTTTATATCTCTCAACTGATTGAATAAACAGTGGATTGTTCTGCGTATGGTTACCTTTTAAATCGAGACAGGTCGACAGGGGATACTTACTCCTCCTAGGTACCTGGTTCCACCTCTTGTGTGTCCAGGGGTAAGTGTTTGCCCAACCATCTATTTTTAGTCCTTATAGGACTTAAGACATTGATCACTGATCTTTATCCTCACCTTTCATGAAGCTAATTGATGATTAAAATCAAAGTACTTAAAGTACTCGTGGGAGTTGAACATTGTGGAAATTCAGTTAGAAAAGATAGTACTGGAAGGGTAGGGGGATAAATGACTGAATATTATCATGATTTTAGATACAAATCAACTGTTGTTGTTTTTCAAAGCGTTACAACAGCAAACATGGATAATGGAAGGCCCATGGGTCACAACGCTCCTCGAGTAACTGAAGTTGTGTTGTTGTTTTCTAGAATTTCACCCCTTTATATTCTCATGAAAAATGTGACCACATATTATGGCCCAAACGTTCAAATCAATATGGTTATCAATGCCTTGCAGTTATGAAGAAGTTTTCCCCCTGTATATATACATTCAAGTTTAATCCTAGTTATAGCTAATTCTAAGGATTCATTACTTGAAAAGGTAGTCCAATATGCTAAACTATCACCTGAGTATACTACAGTCCTGTAGAGGATCAATGGAATGGTAAATAATTGTATAATAACTCAAAATAAATGAAATGCAAAAAAATTAAAAATTGTCGGGCATCGGAAATGCACAAGCCGAGTTGCGCAAGGAATGGGCATAGAGGGAACCGGCAGAAAAGTTTTCAAGAATTATCAAGCAGGGAGCAAAATTTTGCGTACATAAATTTCAGCCTACTTAAATCCTTTGTAACCTTGACCTTTAACCCTTGACCAAAATCAATAGGCTTCTTTGTCTCATCAAGGGCGATAATCCATCTAAGTTTAAATGAGATCCTATAATTTGTTAAAAAATTATAGTGCAGAAAACAAAATTTTCTCCAAATTTCAGTCTATTTATAGCCACTGTGACTTTGATCTTGTGACCCCGGAATCAATAGGCTTCTTGTCTTACTTAATCGATCTAAGTTTGATTGAGTTCCTATAATTCGTTCAAGAGCTATGGTGCGGAAAACAAAATTTTCTCCAAATTTCAGTCTATTTATAGCCAGTGACCTTGACCTTTGACCTAGTGACCCCAGAATCGATAGGCTTCCTCATCTTACTGAGGGTGACAATCCATCTAATTTTGAATGAGATCCTATAATTTGCTCAAGAGCTATGGTGCGGAAATGAAATGTTGATGCGTGCCCGCCTGCCCGCCCAAAGGCACTTCATCAGATCATAAGCCGAGTTCGACTTCATCGCAACTCCGCTAAAAATGAAACACTAGTCAAATAATGTTATTTATTGCCAAGGTATTTGGGATATTATACTGTGGCTCAAACAGGGGGTGAATGAACCTGACAGTATGGAAAGCATATAGTGGAATCAGACTTGTGATGCTGGAAATCTATAGTGATTAATAAACTATACATGTACAAGATCCATAACTATTTTTTTTCTTCAGTTTGTGAGGGAGAATCCTCATGTCTCTTTCATCTGTAGACAAATAAACAATGTGTTTTGACCAGAGCAATTTCTAATCCTTTTTGCAGCATAAATTCAACATTGTGGCAACTGGGTTAAACTTTGATAGTGAAGTAATACATGGCAGCACCTTATCCCATGCTCTTAAAATTTCTGTTTGACACACTCATGACATCCACTCAAACATTACAGAGTGCAGCAAACTCCCATTGTAATAGGGGATTCAAAATGGATAACTGGTACAAAATATGTTACATACTATTAAAAAAGGATAATGAATTTGACATATTGATGTCTTGGAAAAGGAAATTCTGACATCGGGGCTCTAAGCGTTTTCAAACATTGTCATTTGATAAAAGTGTTCTACATTTTTAAAAATAGAGATTAATATGTCTTTACATACATAGGTGAGAAAGTTTCCATTATTCCTAGCCGAGACATACCATGTATGCGCAAAAAATTCATAAACAAATATCACACTACTCACGTAGAAAATGTGGACCTTACCGTCATCAAGCGCAGCGAAACACGCCATTTCGAGATTATAGTCGACGAAAGCTCGGTAACAGTAATGAATAAGGTACACTCATTTTGTATCTATTTTGTGACTTTCTTTATTAAAAGGAACAGTTCTCTAATGTGTAACGTGCAATTACTACGTAATTCAATAACTTGAAGCATGAAGCAGTTTCACTTTGCCACCGGATATAAGAAATTGTATTTCGTATTCCGATCCCAATCGAAAGTTGTTGACTGGGAATGACGTGTTTTAATTCAATCTACATGTAACATCAAGCATTTTTTATATCACATTAAAACAAAAAACCAAATATATATACATACACAATGTTGTAGAGTTATTTCTTGTAAATTTTCTGAGGTTTCGCACCATATTCGATATTTCGCGCCACGGTGTCAATAAGGCTTGTGTGCAGTTGTCGTTCGTTTCCCTATCAATGTTTATAGGTGACGCTGCGCTACAAACGACAATTTTCAACCTTATCTTTTATTTTTCTATGTCTATCAGTATCAATTTGATCGAAATTTTGTATTCAAATTAATTTGAATACAATATCATTGCATTTATTTACATGTCAATTATCAAAATTAGATTAATTCAGAAAAGTTACATGGATTATTTAATGGCGGATGTTTATAAAAGTTTATGTTGATTTACCTAGGAGTAAATCAGCTGACACAGAACCCCCGCTGACGACCACTATACAACTCAATACAAATTACTGCGCAGAAAAGTGCGTGATGACCCAGGGAGATTGAACATAGTTCAACTCCCAAAAAATGGTTTAGATATATACAAAGCTAATTAAATATTTAAATATCTGTTCAATACTGTGGTTGGATAGTCATGGATGCAGAAACTATATAATTGACCTCCTGTCATTAGTGGGTATGATGCCATATATCTAGAGTTGGTTATCAACTGTCTTCTTCCACTGTAACATTAACTTCACCATATGCATTTATTTTTCGATAAACGCCATTGCTTTGGCTGTAACTGTAATTGCTACTCAGAACTTGTTCTGAAAGAACACTTCAGATGTATTAACGTCCTGAAGACTATATATATTTGATATTACTAAAACAATTAAAATCTGGAGATAATTAAAATATTCAAAAATCAAATTAACTGAAATGTGATGACTTTATTTTAATTAATCTTTTAAATTGTGTAATAAAACAATCCAGATAAAACACGAGTGTTTGAATTATATATTTATGCGTACAAGCCTCAATGAACAGGAAAATATAACTTCTTACACCGGTAGGTTAAACGTGCTCAATTCAAAGATAATTTCCATAAATCCAAATCGGTTCATATTGACCATGAATAGCTAAAATAATGTTCAGTTCTATATCTATATTCATTTACTAATTCACCGATTGTTTATATTACTTCCATAAGTCGTGGAATATGTTGTTGCATATAACGAACGCCTAATACCCGCCTATGTCACAGTCGTATTGTGACGCATGTCAAAACATATGCATGACGTCACATTTCATCTTACCCTGCATTTTATCAACAATGCATGGTGCACTGTATTTGGGAGCTAGGACACCACAACATTGGGATGATAATCCACGTAATTTCACAATCTTAATTTAAGGTGTGTCTTTGCGAGATCATATATCATATACCTAGTAGTGTATCAGCCCGGGTACACCTATCTTGGCTAGGGTGAGACAGCTGCAAGTAGGTAAGGGCTGTCTCGCACTAAGGGACGAGATATATAGAATATCACACTCTAATGTTGATATCGGACCTGGGATTGGCCCCGAGATCACTCGAGGGGCAATCCCAGGTCCGAGATCAACATTAGAGTGTGATATTATTTATATCATATACCTAAAACACAACAAGTTGATAAACATTTCTTTTTAATTGGGGGGGGGATTAACCCAAGCATAAATACATGATATACTGTACAACGATATTTGACTATTTCATTCCTTCAGTGAGTTTACTTTAATGGTTACGTTTCCAGTACTATTGGTATTGTGTAACATACTAAAGTCTGGGTTTTGTAGCTTTATTCCATTGCTGGTCACGATAATTGAATGATTAATTATGGGTCCACATCCCTCATGTGGTCTAGAATTAACTGAACTGCTTGGCTGAGAAACTCGTCATATCTATCGTTTGGTTGTTTATGTACATGTATATTCTATTAAGCAGCTCCTAGGGGCTTGCTAATTGATACTAAAATTGGAAATAAGTGAATTATTTTTATTTATTTTTTCGGATTTACCAAACTCGCCCGTTTTCAATATTTCATATAATTTGTAAGAGTTGTAGAACTTTGTTTACGTGGCGTCATCGTATGAACGGGAATGTTTACAGATCTGATGCTGCTATTTCTTTGCTTAAGGAATGCTGCCTTATACTGAAGTAAGTTTTTTTTTTACCGTTTCCCATCTGTTTAGCATCTATAAGTCGTTGAAATACGTCGGAAGATAATGGTTCTACTTTTCTCGTTTTATTGCCAAGTCCTCGATCTCGGGGATTCTAGATTTCAGAAATCGTTTTAAAACAGTTTTCTACATCAAAATTGCTGTAAATTAATATTTTATCTCTATTAAGACCGGGAATTTCTGAAAATGCTTCAGTATCACCCTCCATAATCCTCCTACTGTTTTCTGTCGCCTAGAACGTTGATTGTTTTGAAATGAAGTTAAACGTGTTATTGTTCTAAATAAACAATTGTTACTTGGGTTACCCCCCTTTGCGTAGATACTCGCTACAATTTAATGCTGTTTTTGAAAACGTGTTTATTTGATTTTTCTGCTTAAATTAAATTTTGTCGTGGAAGAAAGTATTATATTTGAAAAAAATTGTGTCTAACATCATTTTTTCATGTAATCATGTTAGATTTCAAAAGATTAAAGAAGAAATAGCCATTTGAAATTTGAGGGCGAGACAGCCCCTTGACAACGGGCCGAGACAGAGATATCTCGGCCCTTAGGGCGAGACAGCCCTACCTACTTACAGCTGTCTCACCCTAGCCAAGATAGGTGTATCAGGGCTGATACACCTCTAAGTATATGATATATCTTTGTCTCGGCCCGTTGTCAAGGGACTGTCTCGCCCTCAAATTTCAAATGGCTATTTCTTCTTTAATCTTTTGAAATCTAACATAACTACATGAAAAAATGATGTTCGACACAGCTTTTTTTCAAATACAATAATTTATTCAACGACAGAATTTAATTTAAGCAGAAAAAATTAAATAAAAACGTTTTTAGAAACAGCGCTAAATTGTAGCGAGCATCTAAGCAAAGGGGGGTAACCCAAGTAACAATTGTTTATTTAGAACAATAACACGTTTAACTTCATTTAAAACAATCAACGTTCTAGGCGATAGAAAACAGTAGGATAATTATGGAGGGTGATACTGAAGCATTTTCAGAAATTCCCGGTCCTAATGGAGATCAAAATGTTAATTCACGGCAATTTTGATGTAGAAAACTGCTTTAAAACGATTTCTGAAATCTAAAATCTCGAGGACTTGGCAATAAAACGAGAAAAGCAGAACTATTATCTTCTGACGTATTTCAACGACTTGTAGATGCCAAACAGACGGGAAACGGTAAAAAAAACTTACTTTAGTATAAGGTACATTCCCTAAGAAAAGAAATTGTAGCATCAGATCTGTAATTCATACGATGACGCCACGTAAACAAAGTTCTACAACTCTTACATAGTATATGAAATAATGAAAACGGGCGAGTTTGGTAAATCCGAAAAAAATAAAATAAAAATAATTCACTTATTTCCGATGTTAGCATTAATTAGCAAGCCCCTAGGAGCTGCTTAATAGTATATACATGTACATGAACAACACAGCGATAGATATAACGAGTTTCTCAGCCAAGCAGTTCAGTTAATTGAATCCTCCAGATTCTAGACCACATGAGGGAATGTCCATAATTAATCATTCAATTAAAGTGACCAGCAATGTAATGAAGCTACAAAACCCAGACTTTAGCATGTTTCACATTGCCAATAGTACTGGAAACATAACCATTAAAGTAAACTCACTGAAGGAATGAAATAGTCAAATACCGTTGTACAGTATACCATGTATTTATGTTGGGGTCAATACCGCCCCCCCCCCCCCCCCATTTAAAAAAAATGTTTATCAATTTGTTGTGTTTTAGGTATACGATAGAAACAATATCACACTCTGATATTGATCTCGGACCTGGGATTACCCCTTCGACTGATCTCTCTCGGGGCCAATCCCAGGTCCGATATCAACATTACAGTGTGATATTCTATATGTAACACATGTATTTTTGAACGCTCAGTCGCGGGTTTTAAACTAGCCTATTTCATAATCCATTCAAAGTCAATGTTCAAGGATTGTCTCGCGAGCTGAAACTCATTAGTTGATAGAGGAATGCGATTTGTGATGTAATTGCACATGTTGACAATGAAAATTGACATTTTATATGATTTAAGTAATAAGGAATCACTCAGTCTGAAAACGTTGTTTATTTCTTAAGTGTTCCAGCAACTCAACTGTATGACAAACGGGATGATTTCAGCTTCTCCATCGTCAACTTCCCATATTTATGTAGCAATATTCCAATATCACCTGCATATGGTGTTCATATATCTCAACTGATTCGATATGCAAGAGCTTGTTCTGGGTATAGTCAGTTTTTAGATCGAGGTAAGCTACTGACAAACAACTTGATGGTGCAGGGGTTTCGACAGTCTCGATTGAAGTCAGCATTTTACAAATTCTGTGGTCGTTATAACGATCTAGTTCGTCAGTACAACCTTGCATTGGGTGAAATGCTGTCGGACATGTTTTATACCGATTGTTAAGCCGTTCTTGGCACACTGCTTTTGACTGCGGATAACTCCGTTTACCTGATCAGGATATAGGGCTCACGGCGGGTGTGACCGGTCAACAGGGGATGTTTACTCCTCCTAGGCACCTGATCCCATCTCTGGTGTGTTCAGGGGTCCGTGTTTGCCCAACTTTCTATTTAGTATTGCTTATATGAGTTATGAGATTGATCACTGTTCGTTATCTTCACCTTGCATTGTAGACATACGTATGAAAGGTGGAGATAACGAACATTGGTCAATCTCAATTCCTATACGAAATACAGAAGAGATAGTTTGGCAAAACGGATGACTGGACACTTACGTGTTTTATGAATGCAAAACCTGTCACTTCTTAACAAAGTTTTCAGAACACAAGCAAAATAAATAATAGTAAATGAGCTGGAATAGTGGTTGTCATACTACCTTATAAATGCACTACACGTTATTGCATGATATTATATGTACATTTATATGAAATGATAGCAATGATCGATCTCATAATTCCTGCTAAGAATGCGAAATTCATAGTAGAGGAAAACACGGACCTCTGGACATACCAGAGGTTAGATCATATGCTAAGAAGAGTGAGTATCCCCGGTCTCCATAATCCTCCATGATGCGCTAGTATGGATTCTCTACAGATGCAAAATACTGATTTAAAGATCGATTTCACGAATTTGTGTCTCATTTCCAAAGGCAAGCTTACAAAATGCATCGTGTAGTTTAACGCATTTCATGACTGCTTTTGCACCTAGTTTCGCAAGTCTAGAAAGGGATTGGTCGGCACATGTATGTTCCACTTTCGTACTCACTCTAACTTTCAAGTGGTCGTATTTGTCATACTGTCAATTTTGCATTACGTTTAGTACTTTTGAGAATATCGCTCTTTTTCATCTATCGCCCATGAAATATGAATAATTGTACAGAGAATAATGAGTGATCAATGTCTGAAGCCCGCAGTACCAAAATAAAATCAAGCAGAAGCATCACAAAGTTTGTGAGTCCCGCCATGAAACAATATTGCATTTTGGTGATCAATATTTCAAAAAAGCACATGCATTCAAAATGATCTCAAGATAATCCTGCAAAATGCACAACCATTTAAAGAGGTAAATGTAGAATAAACACCGAAATAATGACATGCGTATATCACATCTACAAGTCGAGATATATCATCCCAGAAAGTTCCATTATCAAATCGTTTATGAGAAAAGACGTGGACAAAATATCTGTTCTAAAAAGGAAATTGGACATATCTCACGAACGGAAGTTACTTTAAAAAACAAAAACAATTACGTTTCTCTAAAAATGTCAATAATATATGTGAAAATCAAATCAAACACTTGATTTATAAGTGATGTATATGAGAACAAAGAAAACCAATTTTTTCAAAGTTTTTCTCAATAAACCGTTGGTTTTATGTAGTTAATGTATTTACTTCTGGTAATTATCACATTTTCTGAAACCACAAATGAGACCTAATTACAGTATGCAAGTTCCGTTTTCGTCGCATAATTTTGAAATTTGAAGTTTTCTTTGTTCCCTTCCCGTGACGACCAGAAGTGACGACCGAAAAAATGTCATAGATATGGCACATCTGCAAGTCAAGATGTATTAATCCCTGAAAGCTTCAAGACTTAATATTAAACATTTTACAAAAAAAGTCTGCACAAATTGTCATTTTAAAAACAGTCAATCATTTTTTTTCTTTCAAAAATTGAAACGGCGGTACAAATTTCGAATTGTTACGCATCAACCATGAGAATTTGAGGAAAATCCATCAAGTGATCTTCGAGAAATCATATGCACAAAATCGGTAAGAAAAAAAAAATAATAACTAGACACTTATTGCTACGACAATAACAAGGTCTTCCGTCAACGATATCTCCGGAGAGGAAACGGATTTTTCAAAATATAGCTTTTTCAATGATGTTCATATATAGACCTATAGTCATGCCCCAAAATATCGAAATCTATATTGCCATCTCTCAGAAACCGAGCTTACAAAAGTGAAATTAGTTTTAAATAACCGGAAGTTGGCGATCGACTCCCGGAGGAATCAACTTTTTTTTTTATTTGAAAAGAGACCTATAAAACTTGTATAAGTTTCAATGTAAAAGAAAATGTTCGATCTTCGCGATTTCTTTGATCACTTGTATTCACCTCCGGAAATCACGCCCATAAACGATTAGGAAATTGAGAGATAAATACTTCTGAAAGCTTCATTCGATTTTCTTTATTCATTATCATTTGAAAGATTTTGTACAACTGAACAACTTTTATTTCATGTCATCAACATCTTCTCGAGAAAATAGTTATTGATTGCGACACTTAGCAGATTGTTCAGGGAAGATATGAGACCAGTAGGCCTTTTTCTTGCTTTTCCTTAAAAGATCTTGCAAAACTGAGGAAATTTTATTGTATATGTAAAACGTTTATGTTACCAATTTTGATGCACCAGATGCGCATTGCGACAAATAATGTCTCTTCAGTGATGTTCAACCGAAATGTTTGAAATCCGAAATAACAATGAAGTTTTAGTACTATCATAAGGAAAACAGAGTGCCAAAATGTGGAGTCAAACCACTTTAAGTATAATAGCACTGCATGAGGGAGATATTCCTTAATGTTGAAATGAATTTCTAAATTTTATCACAGCAATTAAATATCCATCCGTATTTTCAAACTAGTAACGAAGTATTTAGCTATTTGGTTGTAGAGACCCTCGGGGACTAACAGTCCACCAGCAGAGGCCTCGACCCAGGGGTCATAAGGTAAAACTTATACGGTACCAAGTTTGATGCACCAGATGCGCATTTCGAAAAATAATGCCTCTTCAGTGATGCTCAACTGAAATGTTTGAAATCCGAAATAGCGATAAACTTGCTAGAGCTGTTATAGGGAAAAAACAGACTGCCAAAAAGTGGAGCTTTTTGACAACAAGTTATTGTTGCGACAATAACCCTACTGTTCGGGTGAGCCATGGGGTTCGTGAGCCTATGTCTTGGTATTTTTCGAAAGATTTTGCAAATTTAAACAACTTTTGTTCAACATGTGTTATCAAAAGTAAAAAGTTATTGGTTGCGATAAAAAAAATTACAGTTCAGGTGAGCCATGCGATCAGCAGGCCTATTTCTTGATATTTGTAGTTAACGCTTGCGAAACTGAACAACTTTTGATCAACATGTCTTGTCAAAATTGTCTAGAGAGAAAAAAATTATAATGTTTTTAACTACGAAGCTCAGTTAAGGCTATCTGAGAAATATCCCAATGCTGTTATAAATATGAAGTCAGAATGAAAAAGTACTTCACAGCGTACATGTGTCATAATATTCTGTCGTTATTTACTACTGTAAATTTACTTATTTACTACTGTTATCAAGTGATAAGCTGTATACGTGAAAACATATCTTGTCAAATTATTATTTATATTATTCCTTTATGATATAAAATTATTCTCCCTTTTTAATAAATAGTATGCACGAAGGTGATATTCATATTATATTGTGACCTTGAAATCGCCCCTAATCTGAATGACTAATGCGTTTAAAAACATGTACATAAATAATCTCATTCTATAGAAACAGTGGCAAAGTTCAGGTATATTTGCTATAAAAGACAATATGAATTTTTATGCTATATAATCTGGATATATCTATGCGTTTGAAAAGTTCAGGGAACAATTTCTTGTATAATAACGGTATGATATATATAAGAATGTGGACAACCCCGTCAATTCGCTGATGACTGTTGATAAATTCTACCATGTTTAGTTTGAGTATGCATTTGTTCCCAACACTTTTCAGGTTAAGAGTTTTTATTTTTTTCTGAGTATATCAATAAATATTCAGCTGATTAACAGCATGAACCTCAAGTTTTGTTCACAAGTAGGGCCGTTTGCTGTTTTCAAATAATAAGGTGTTAGGTGATATTCAAGTGACGTCACGGGAAATTACCATGAGGGGAATTTACGGTAGCTAATTCACAGTCAACATATGGGTAGTATCGTTTCGGTGTTTAACCGTAACACGTGTAATGATACCTGTGACTTTGAGGTGTAATTTCACCCATGATTATTGTGCATTGTACTATGGAAGCCCTTAACCTAGTTGCATACGATACATATTCGACTATTCATGCGAGGTATGACGCCCGCAGGCCTATCTTATAATACCATAAGATCGATTTTACAAAACTAAGCAACTCTTGTTCTACATGTGTCTTATCAAAAGTTATTGATTGTGATAATAATTAAACTGTCTATGTGAACCATGAGGCCCGTTGGCCTTTTTCTTGATGTTGTTCGAAATACCTTGCAAAACTGAATAACCTTTGGTCTATATGTCTTATCAAAAGGGTTTGACAAATATGTGATAAATTGCAACAATAACCCAACTGTTCTGGCGAGCCATGATACCTGCAGGCGTATTTCTTGATATTATTACTTATAGCTTGCGATACTGAACAACTTTTGTTCAATATGTGTTGTGAAAAGTTTCTTCAGAAAAAAGGTTATTACTGTTTTGAATATTGCACATTTTTCAACCACTTCCAGTTTAAACCGGAAGTGACGGACAATCATATACAGAATATTAGTAATATGAATTATCTCTAATCTAACACCCTGAAAGTTTCAAGTGTCTATCTATACTCGTTTCTGAGAAATTATTTAAAGAAAGTCTAAATTCATTTTGTCCACACCATATCTCACAACAAGAAGTCAATTTTACAAAAACTATTTCACGTTATCCTAAACATTTATTGTGTCTATGATATATGTAAAATTCAAGTCATTGACTTGTTTCATGACCCATATTTATGACACTAAAAATGAGAAAATGAAAAATATTTTTGATATAACCGGAAGTTGGAGTTTCAACTTCCGTTGGGGTCAAAATTTTTGGAGACTTCAAAAGTGACCTTATAAACTTGTATTGGTTTCAATTTTAAAGAAAAAGTTTGAATTTTTTTTTCGATTTTTTTAATCGCTTCCGGTGACGACCAGGTAACAAAAATTATACGTGCATGCACTATAGATTTGAGAGATATATTATTCCTGAAAGTTTCATGTGATTACCTTTAGTCGTTTTCAAGTTTAAACCCAGACAAAATGCCTTTCAAAAAGCAGAAAATCTTACATATCTCACGAATGGAAGAGAATTTTGAAAAAAAAAATGAAGGAGAAAAACCTCTCTAGAGATATCATCGTTCTCCATAATCCGTGAAAGTTTCAAGAAAATCCATCAAACATTGCGTGTCACGAATGGGAACAGAAGAATAATAATAAACAGTACAATCACTGTAAGGTATTCCGTCTGAAACGGAAGACCCGAATAAGTAGACACCCATTACTAGGAATGAGTAGGTCTTCCGTTAGACCACTTCCGGTACGCAGTGTTCTGTTCTGACGAAAATCATTCAAATATATCAGATAATTTTCCATACGAAGAAATGAGAAGTATGCTATCGAACTTTTTACTCATTTTTCGTAACATACGGTGGCGGCCGGAAATACTATTCAGATGTATTTTCCCATTAATCACATAAATTATCCACTGTCTACATTCCCTGAAAGTTTCACATCTCTATTTGAAAGAGTTCTCAAGAAAAAAAGTAGACAAAAGAAATAAAAGTATGGGGTCACTACCGACCGTAAGTGATTTTTGAAAAACAATATTGTAAAAATTCTACAAGTTGAAACTGTTATTAACTATTGTGAAAATCATATCAAATACTTGAAATATAAGCGAGAGTTATGGGGGGCACAAAAACGAAAATTATATTTTATCGAAAAATCGGAAGTGGACGTGTTGACTACCACCGGGGTCAATATGCTTTTGACACTTTGAAAAAGACTTAATAAACTAGTACTCTTTCAATCACTTCCGGTGACGGCTGACAGTGACGGCGACAAACAAATTAATGTACATGTGCATGCATATACAATTAAGAGATCTATAATCCCTGAAAATTTCATTTGCTTTTCTTTAGTCGTTTTTTTTAGATTACCCCTGGACAAAATATTTTTTTACAAAACGGAAATTTGACATATCTTACGAACAGAAGCGACTTTTAAAAAATGAAAATGGTATTTAAGGGTAGCACAATTCTTTATCATTTCTGTAAATCGCAAGATAATCTATCAAGCCATTTCTGAGAAATCGTGTTGACAAAATTTGAATATTGCACATTTTTCAACCACTTTCTGTTTAAACCGGAAGTGACGAACAGACATATACAAAATATGTATAACATGGATTATTGCAAATATATAACCCCTGCAAGTTTCAAGTGTCTATATATTCTTGTTCTTGAGAAATTAGTTAAACAAAGTCTATATTTCTTCACACCATATCTCACGACAGGGAGTGAATTTTACAAAAATATTTCAGGTTTCTCTCGATATTTATAGTGTCTAAAATTCAAGTCATTAACTTGTTTATGACCGAGATTTATGCCACTGAAAAGTTAGAAAATGTAGAATTATATTTTATATAACCGTACGTTGGAGTTTCAACTTCCGGTTGGGTCAACATTTTCGACAAAAAAAATTATGTGCATGCAAAAAAAAAAAAAGAAATATTACGTGCATGCACTATAGACTTCAGAGATATTTTCCCCTTAGAATTTCATTTGATTATCTTTCGTAATTTTCAAGTTTACCCGCGAACTTTCAAAAAGCACGGAATCGGACATATCTCTCGAACGGAGTGAATTTTGAAAAAATGTGAAAAATCTCTAGAGATATCATCGTTCTCCATAATCCGTGGGAGTTTCAAGAAAATCCATCAAACATTTTGTATCCCGAAAGGGGAACAAATAATAAACAGTACAATCACTATAAGATCTTCCGTCTGAAACGGAAGACATTAATAGTAAGAAACAGAGTAAAAACAATATGTCCCCACGCTTTGTTTGGGGAACATAATAATCATCAGATTAGGATTTCAGATTACAAATTCACATTTCATGCGATGGGACTCCAAAGAGCGATGGTCACGCCAAGGTGCGATGATCTGCGCCAAACCCCGATGGTGTGACACGCCAAAGTGCGATGGTCCACACTCATGCGCCAAAGTACGATGGTCTGACGCGCCAAAGTGTGATGGTGTGACACGCCGAAATCCATTGGTTTATAAACGATATAGTGTTTTAGTAGAGATTGAACCAACCGTGTGTTGTTTCACCAAAATATCAGTGCAAAATCAATGCCAAGAAATAAGAATAAGAACTTATTATATTACCATTTAGCTGCTGTGTTATTAAACACAACATTTTCCGACGCAAAATCGTATAGAATGTTTTGTATCATAGCATACACCCAGGGATTAATACGTATACGTCAAATTAATAAATGATCCTGAATTAAAGAATATTTGGGCGAAGTAGATAGTTTGACAACAAATGTACTTTGTCGTTCTCACTATCCTCAACAGTGTAAACATTGCCGTTGCTGTCGTCCATATTGCATTTCTTAAGTTTTATTTTGAATGACGTCACAATGACGTAACGTCACAAACTTTTCTAATCTCCGCACCATCAGACTCTGGAGTTACTATCGCACTTTGGTGTCCGTAACGTTAACAAATCATTGCACTTTGGCGCAGACCATCGCACTTTGGCGTGACCATCGCACTTTGGAGCGACCATCGGACTTTAGAATCTTACACACACACACACACACACACACACATATATATATATATATATATATATATATATATATATATATATATATAGCACAAACAAACAATTATAACACCCAATCTTACGTTTAGCCCTAGTGATAATCAATTAATTAATATATAAAGCACTAAATAATCACAACTAGGTACTGAAAATTTTCGCCCCAGCCCGGGGTCGAACCAGCGACGTACGGCACCCACCGCCTAGCAAGATTGTCAAACCAGTGCGCAAGTCCACTCGGCCACAATGACTTCCCAACGCACTGGTTTGACAATCTTGCTAGGCGATGGGTGCCGTACGTCGCTGGTTCCACCCCGGGCTGGGGCGAAAATTTTCAGTACCTAGTTGTGATTATTTAGTGCTTTATATATATATATATATATATATATAAAAGCACTAAAGTTCCAACAACACCCGATACCTCAAAGTGTCGGATCCACAACATGGATACAAGGTCAAATACAAAAAATTATACAAAGCACTAAAATGACCAACGACACGAACAACATATATATATATATATATGTATATATATATAAAGTTGACATATTTAATGTATATATGCATGATAACTCTGTAAAAAATGTACCATTCTGTAAATTGAAATATATTTCCTAATACGTTTCATAATCACATGTTAACATGTATGCATACTTATTAAACAATTACAGAAGTAAACACATCACTGACCATATTACTCATTTGCTCAACATAATCATTTGAGTGTTAAGCAGAAACAAACATCTTTCAAACAACAATTGCTTTTTTTGCTTCAGGGGGTTCAATGACCACTGAATGGATAACTTTGTGGCATTTTTTGCATTTCAATGTCCATTCGGTTCTTTTTTCTGCTAGTTCTTGGTAGAGTCCATTGTCTTCAATTCCTGAAATGACTGTTTATATCAGCAGATCATCCGAGAAATACTATCATATGTTGAGACATACATATCAGCTGCTGTGTCCGTAGTTGATCTTCAACTTGAATTGTAAGAATGATTTCAAATTGCCAGAAGTTTTTCAACATCCTTGCATGATGAGTCTTATGAGAGTTTTGAGATTGATCACTGTTCGTTGTCTTCGCCTTTTCACAAAAATAATATTGTTGTTGAGTACTATTATTTGTGCTTCCTGTAGAACGACATGTAGAACTGTTATTTTCTGTAAGTATCTTCTGACTCTTGATCAGTCAATTCATTGTGTTGATTGAGCAGAAAAGTATCTCGTCTGTGTTCCTTTTCTCTTGGAAAATCCTGTATTACCTGAAACATGGAAAACAATGTTTTAAAAGTTAATGATTTATCGTATCGAAAATATTGCCATACTAGTGTCATCACATTAAGGTCAAGATAAAATGTGTGTTTCCGGTTTCCCTTTTTGCTGACGACCCTAAATTTTTTATAGATGATATACATGTATGGAAAATAAAATAAAAATCCTGAATTTGGAATTTCTATCTCTATGCATTCGAGTTTCTCAAATTTACATTTTACTACTATTGATCTTCAAAATATGTGAAAAGTATTTGTAATGTATAGACTTGTATTGCAAGCATATCAAAAACTAAGATTTCTAATAAAATATTTCAACAAAATAAAATGTTTTACCTACCTTAGTACCCTACCTAATGTTTTTAAAGAATGAAATAGGAAACACACATATTTTGTTTTGGCCTAATCTAAAGTTAAATACCACCTTTTTGAATCACTTTAAACTTCACTAAATATTCAACATTTGTCTCGTATGGTGTAAGAGATAAGATGAATAGTAATTGTGAATACTTAAATTAATGCATGTATATCACATGTACATGTAAGTATGCGACTCTTGTGAAAACATTGTATATAAATTCAAAGATTTTACCTGCAAAATCCTACAAGTATTCCATTGTAAAATGGTAATATAAAAACAATGAATTAACTCGTCTACATGTACAGAGACCCAAAGGTAAAAACAATATTCTTACTCTGACCAGGCAACCGTGCAAGTTGCGAATAAAAGTACTCGTCCAGGCTAGGAGGTTATAAACGTTGGCTCGGGCTCCAGCTCCAACTCTAGCTCGAATTCAAAATCATACTCCTAGGAGTACGTGGTCAGATTCTAAGGTTATAAAACATTTCGAGTATGTACTCCTAGGAGTACTTACTCCAGTTTTCGAGTTCGTACTCAAACTTTTTTTTAATTGCACAAGCGGCCTTTTTTACATTCTTCCGTAATGGCGGCACCCATTTGTTTACGTTGAGTACGGATCACAGCAATATTACAATCCATAAAACGGTAAGTTAGTGCCAATTTTTTTGCTAAAATGTTCTATGCAATATTTTTTCAAGAAATAATCATTGGATTAGTGTAAATATAAAGGGCTATATGTGTATATTATATCTCTTTACCATTTTCACTATCGTGTATATATCATAGATATATACAACATAAAACTGCGCTATCGTCTGCAGTGCATACTATACTCGCTATAAAATGGCAGAAAAAGATATACAGAGGCTAATATCATCAAATGAGGGTAGTGATTCATGTGAGAAGAAAGTGCTGACAAAGTGGTCTGCAGAGGAAGAAACAGCATTAATATCGGCTGTTTTAGACTGAGAGGACATCCTATTTGGGGATTTTAAGGGTCCAGGGGGGAAATCGGGCTTGGCAAAGAGGAGACAGGGTTGGGAGGAAGTGACAGATCTTTTGAATGCGTAAGAATTTTTTTTTCAAATTAAGATTAGTGATTTTATTATAGATGCATACATGTCTTTCGCATAGCTAATTATAAATCTTATTTACAGTAAGAATGAGGATGGGATGTTTTATGATAAATTTTATATATAAATTTTAATCGAGTTGGGGATTAAGCAACATATATAAGATTACCAGGGTTTTATCCAGCATTTAAATGTTACTAGATCTACCCATTTCATATTTGAGTGGAATTTTTGAGAATGCATTCATGAGCTTCCAGGGGATGGTGGTGGGGGACATCCATGGAATATAAATTGATTGATTATTCATTTTATCTATATTGTAAGTCTGACAATTATAGAAAACGACTTAGAATGTATAAAAATGATTTTGTTGAAATTTCTCATACAATTTCGTAAAATTTCTACAATTAAAGGGGATTTATAATCTGTGGAAGGGGAAATATCCATTTGTTGCCAAAGGGGAAAGGTACCCTTTACCGGTAGTAAAAACAACCTAGATAAATCCCTGATTACTTATATGTAAAATCCAGGGGCCCCCACCAGGGTCTCGTTCTGGACCCAATGGGGGCCTCATGACAGCACCAAGACCCCCTGTCACATAAAGCCCCCCCCCCCCCCAACGCAATTCCTGGATCCGCCCCTGGTAACTCTGAAAAAATATTAGGACACATCAGATGTGTTTTATAGAGCTACAGTTCTGCAGCTATAGATACTTGCTAAACACTTTTGCTTAATTTGATGTACAGTAATTGTTTTAAGCTGTATGTTGTCATTTGATAAGTTTTTATTTTGAATGAAAAATATTTCTTGCACTCTTTAAGCATTACTAACATTATGATAGTTCTGATAATTAAGTACAAATCTTTAAAAAAAAATTGCTTTTGACAGAACCCAATAAAGGAAAATAAGTTTTGTTGGGTCCAGTACAAGGAATTTAAGAGTTACAGTATACTCATGCAATGATAAGATTGGCAGAATGCTTAACCCTGTATTGTTTTGTTTGAGGACTGTGTTCATAATGATTCTTAAAACCCCCTAAATTATATCATTTAAGAAATTAGTTTTATATTGTAGTTACTGTTATATATAGTTGAACAGAAAGACTGGAAAGTGTGCAAATGTAAATAACCTTGTATGAAAACCATATAAGCCGTAAACATTAATTGTTCTTGTAGACAATTCACTAGCAGCAAGAGATCCTCCGTAGAGTACAGGAAGAAATACAACAATGCCAAACAAAGGAGTAAGTTATACAATTTTTATATTCAGTAAATATTCAAAAGATAAGAATATATTTTTTACTTTAATATATATATAAGATAAGTTTATTCCAATTTTGGGCCCAGAGGGCATAACAGTAAAACAGTATATAAAGAAGGAAATTCAAAAAAGAAAGAAAGTTTACAACATTAACTACAGGTTACATAGACTGCAAACTGCATGTGGATGCAGCATGTTGGGGAAACAAGTACATACATATAGGAATTGCTAATCATGTGTATACACAAGTAAATGGACAGTATCAGTATTATACCAACATATGAATAATAAACTATAATGATTTTTGCAGTTTTAAAGCATCACTTCTTTTTCTGAACGTTTGCACTAAATATTCACTCAATTTGACAATTACTGGTTTGTCTTCATTAATCATCAACCAAGTAAATTTGTCCTTATTTGTTAGATAGATAAAATATATATATAGGTCTTGCGTTACGTTGCTATGACAGATATACACGACTGAAGAAGACCGGTAACACCATTGAAATATTTCTGGAAAGTGTTTAGAGTGTTTTCTATGCCAGCCCCCGAGATCAAAGATCAGGGGGCATATTGTTTTTGTCCTGTCTGTCATTCTGTCTGAAACTTTAAAGGAAGTGAACATGGAAATGTGACAAAGGGTTTAAATTTGTCATTTTGATGTATATAATGAATTCTGAAAATCATTAAGATGTAATTTTCTTTAGTAGGGAGATATTTCATAAAGATTAACTAATCTTTTCAATCCTCGGGAGCTGCCATATTGAAAAATATTATTACCTCCCTACTGGGTTATCTCTTAGCATCCACTAGAGGACAGCACTGATGCTGATGTCAGTAGGATACTTTATGTATTTTTGGCACATTGTAAGCATCAACGTTAAAATGTCATCAGCAGAGAGTGAATTAACTATGGGATATCAGTTTGAACCTGATGTTACAGAGGAAGAAATTGCCTCAGAATAATTCTTCTTTACCAGCAATTGATTTTAATGAGAGAGGAATTATGTATACATTCAAGGGGTGTCTTTGTTGTCATGAGTTTGAACATTGTGTGTCAGATGATATGGATATACACATAAAGTGTGGTTCTCTACACCCATATTTGACATGGTGTGTCTAAGTCCTGTTATAATTGATACAGCTTACATTTATCCATGGATTTATGTATCCAGAGAGGAAGGGTCTCAGAGGACTTGGGTAACAACTTGTTAAACAAGTAAGAAAAACATGAAAATGAAAAATACCTTCTGTATTCACATGTATTAAAATCTAAACATAACATGGCATTTAATTGTGTGTAAACATTTCCAATTACACACACACATGATATAATACAGTAACAATTCTGTTGCAGGCATGCTATCAAGATTTATGGCCTACAGACCAGTGCTCCCACTGGACCAGACTTCCCTTTCGCCACTTTTTCGGGGAGTGGCGCTGCACAAATAATCACATGCTTTACAATTATTTCCATCATATTATATATTATTTTATTCATTACACTTATTTTAGCATTTTTAATCAGTTACATTACTTAATCATATCCAGCTACCATACCTAAACATTTCTTTCTGAAATAATAAGAAGTTGATTTGTTTGATAAATTCTATTATGGAAATCAAAATTCAGGTAATAAATCATATAAATATAAAGCTTCATGATGCTACACCCCTCAGTGAAAACATTGTGTACATTGGCCGAAATGCAGATATCACAAAACATCAAGCCCAATTTAGAGTCGTATCTCAACCATTCCCTATCAAATTTCCGTTTTTGTATGAAAGATTTTGCAATTTGGACAGAATCAGATGTTTGAGCAGGTGGGGTTGACTGTAAAGCCAAACATAGATATTTTTGTTAATTTTAGACTGACTAGGGTCAGAAGCTACAAGTTTAGTATCAAAATAGAATGGGGTGCATAGTCTTATGAGATTAGCATTTTTATACTGTTGCGCACCGAACTTCAAAGAAAATTATTTATTAAAATTGCTATGTCCATATGAATGGTGACCGACCGCATTGTTTAAGAAATATTCGAACTAAAATCAAACACATTAAAATCTTGTAATCAACGAGTTTGGCCGCAAAAACAAACAATTGATGTATTCATATATACATTATAGACAATAATACGGCCAATTTAATTACCGGTCGGTTCTCTGGTTAAGAATTGACATTAATGTGGAGATGATAACACGATAATGAATAAGACTAAATGTTAAACAATTGACCACAGCAGGGTAAACAGCTGTCCGATGTACTTTATTACATAATCACCGACTTTTTTGCAGCCATAAATTACCTGAGGTTGTGACCAGCTCTGTGTGCACTGGAGCGACGCGAGATTTCCGGTCGCACGCATTGACTGAATAAACTGATTTTGACTGCATAAACAAACAGGCGATAATATGTCATTGACAAAGGATTAAAAATACAATTTATTGCAAAAAGGGATTTTCGCCACTTTCAATTTTTTTTCGCCATTTTTGAAAAAAATTCGCCATTGCCGAAAATGGCGAAGCCCAGCTCGAGCACTGCTACATACTGTGGCTGAGTTTATCATCTAGGTCAGACGCGGTCAGCTTCTTGGGGGGGGGGGGGTCAGAGTAGTTTTACCCTCATTTGTTGTGACAGAAATTAAGGGAGCATTTCCAAAAGAGCGCTGCAATTATAAAGGATTTCTTGAAACCTCAGACTTTGACACTGATTCTGAATAAGTAATTTTTATTAGTGTAAATAAAGAATATAACTCTAGATTGCAACTCCGAAAATCTGTGGTCCGTGTACATCAATTATTATAAAATATATAAATTATATGCCTATATTGCAGTACTTTTATGACACAGTCACCTTAATTATCTCAAAATATTTTAAAATCTAATAAAATTAATTGATTTGGAATCTTGAAATATAACAGTACTAGTCCTTCTGAGTAAGTTCAGAAGTTGGAGGAGCTGGAGATATTTTGTGGGAGTGTTTTCTTCTTTTTCTTAATGCATTGTAATTGGATTTGATTTCAATTCCTTTTGCTCCAAAACCTTATCCATCAATTCTAATATGAATCCATAAATTTCTGCTGTAGGCCTATGTCAACAACAGCAATGTGTGTCTCATCTACGTCAGAGCACAGGTGCATACTGGGAAATAATGGATGACCTCCATAAACCTTTAACTTAAGAGTGTGTAATTGATCAAATCTCGTAATAGAAACAAGCAAATTAGATTTAGGCTACACTATTTAGTTTCAGGAGGTCTTTTTTAAAGTTTATTATGCAACAAATATTTTTTTCATGTTCACTTCCTTTAACCTTGCTAATAAATTTTGAACAGTAAGAGCTAGAGCTTTGATATTTCTAATGAGTATTTCTTGTGACAAGACCTTTCCGTGCGTACAGTACCAACATTTTTGACCCTGTGACCTAGACCTTGGGGTTTGGCCTACTTTTTGAAAACCTTAACCTTGCTAATAACTTTTGAACAGTAAGTGATAGAGCTTTGACATTTTACATAAGTATTCCTTGTAACAAGACTTTCCATTGGTACTAAACCTTTTGATCTTGACATTTGACATTTGACCTACTTTTAAAAAAAAATGACATTGGTCATAACTTCTAAATGGTAAATTTAGAGCTTTCATATTGCACATGGGCATTTCTTGTGACAAGATCTTTCTACTGGTACCAAGATATTTGTCCTTGTGACCTTGGCAATCTTTGGAAATGGCCATTATCGGGGGGCATTTGTGTTTCACAAAAACATCTTGTTTAGATTTTACTTCGAAAAAAGATCTCTCTCTCTCTCTCTCTCTCTCTCTCTCTCTCTCTCTCTCTCTCTCTCTCTCTCTCTCTCTCTCTAATTCATTGAAATTTCATTGAAATTCAAACAGCCAAAGAGAAAATTGACTTCATGAAGAAAGAGATTAAGAAAACTGGTGGGGGACAAATGGAAGTGGAGCTGACAGAGGCAGAAGAGGTCTTTCTTGAAAGGCAGGATGGAAGGCCAAGTCTTTTTGGCCTAGGAGGAGGCTTTGATAGTGACGGTAAGGAGGGCAAGATCCATATATGTAACAATCAGAAGAAATTTTGTTAACTGAATGATCACTGCTAGATATGATACCCTTTTGTGATTTCAGATACAGGTTTTACTAACAAAAAGACTGAGACAAGTCAGGATGGTAGAGGTAGGTACATTTTCCTATACAAAATTAATTACTATTTTAGGTCATCTCAGGTGACCTTTGCAATTGGTTGCCATCCGTCGTCTTGCGTTAACTTCTTAATAACTTCCATTCCAATTATTTTCAAATTTGGTATGAAGCATCATCGGGACAAGGGGGACATAAATTGTAAATTTCAGGACTCCAGCACTCCTGGGGCCCTAGGGGCTAGGCAAAAACTGTCCAAAATTGACCAATTTTCAAAAATCTTCTCAAGGACCACACACGTGTAAGAAAAACTAAATGCATAGTGATGTAGAGCAGGAAAGCATCTACCAAAATTGTATATTTCATGATCCCCGGGGTAGGGGTTCTATAGTGTTTATGTGTAAAACATTTAAATAACATCTTCTTTAGTGTTATTGATACTAAATTGAAACTAAATGGATAGAGCAGGTAGTCTTTTGCCAATATTGTAAATTTGATGATCCCCAGAGTAAGGGTTCTGACCCCAGGGTGGGGCCAAACTTAGTATATGTGTAAGTTTGCTGATACTGTATAAAATCTAAATGCATACTTAGGAATAGCAGAAAAGGAGGTACAAAAATGAAGAATTTCATAACCCAGGGTTATGACATTAAGATGAGTCCAAATTAGTCATATCGTTTGATGGTTTTATGTTAATACACCTATTATTTAAAGCGTTTCATCAGTGTTTGCACTTTTGAGGGCAGAAGTTTTAAGAACACATCTTGTTTTATACTGTTGCTGAGCATTAGAATTTAGCTTAGATATTCAGAACAGGAATTTTTTTTCTAGATTTCATAGCCCATGGAAGAAGTGATATTTTTTTTCACTAGTATTCAAGTGACAGATAAGGCCTGTAGGCCTCCTGTTAAATAAAATTTGTGGAAAGACAAAATGATCAACCTGATACACAGCTCTACACCTTATATCTTTAAAGGGACTGGTTCACGATTTTTGAACGAAATATTTTTTATCTTTTATGTGAAACATTAAGAATATAACTCATTTAATGTTGACAGTCAACATTTTGACCTTCTGAATGCAAAAATAAAAGCAATATTTTAGCCTTAAATTTGTGTTATGTAAACAAAGACTCGAGTCTTTTCATGTATACAAACACACCAGTGAAATGTTAATTTTGTAATATAAAGCATCAAAATTTTGCATAGTCACAAATTTTAACTTTTAGATGACACATTTTACCCGAAGAATGCTTGAAATGTGAAAGATATAATCAACTTCGATCGATAACCATTTCTTTTAAAAATTTCGTAAACAAAAACATACCGCAATCTTTGTTTACAAAACAAACAATGAACTCTCTAAAATGAGCTTCTGTGATCATGTATAACCTTAATTTTTGTGTGAAATCTTTTAAACACATTAGACAGTAGATTCTGATCATCAAAAGTGAAAAACAAAATTTGGGGGAAAATCGTGAATCAGTCCTTTTAAATAGAATAAATATGCATAATTTGCATGAATTTTATTTTATACATTTCTTGATATTTATTGTCAGTGTGAATAAGATAGTTGACTGTTTCTTTTCTTGTTCCTGTGTTCATGTGTTAGCAGACAATAATTATTTCCTTATATTTCAGCAGCGGCTCTGTTATCTCTGGGGGCTACCAATTCAAAAGAAAAGGAGAGCAAAGGTAAGATAAACTTGTTAAATAGATATGCGTTTTAGCTCACTTGAACTATAGATCTGATCATCTGCCATTCATTTTCTGTCAGTGTTTTACATTTTTAGCTCACCTGAGCTGAAAGCTCAAGTGAGCTTTTCTGATCGCCTATTGTCCATCATCTCTCTGTTCCTCTCCAGAACCACTGGGCCAATTCCAACTAAACTTAGTCAAAAGCATCCTTGAGTGCTTTCAAGTTTGTTCAAATGAAGGGCCATCCCCCTTCAAAGGGGAGATAATCACAAAAATGCAAAAATAGGTTGGGGTCATTTAAAAATCTTCTCATGAGCCACTGGGCCAGATGAGATGAGATTTACATGAAAGTTCTCTTACATAGTGCAAATTCACGTTCGTTCAAATCATGGCCCCCGGGGGTAGGTTGGGGCCACAATAGGTATCAAAGTTTTATATGCAAATATTTAGGGAACTTTTTTAAATATGAGCCAAGGTGACTCAGGTGAGCAATGTGGCCCATGGGTCTCTTGTTTACTTCTTCTAAACCACACAGCTTTACACAAAGCATCTTTAGGTGGTGGTCTTTTCAAAGTTGTTCTATTAAAAGACTAGGCACTACTCAAAGGGGAGGTAATTAGAAAATAGTGTAAAAAGGGTGGGATATTTTAACAATCTTCTTTTCAAGAACCAGTAATATCAAAACAGAGAGGATGGGGTCAGCTGCTTGATCAGTTGGACATTGATGCTCAGGTGAGGGATGTGGCCCATAGACCTCATTTTGTACACTCAATTTTTGATGGGCTGTGTTATGGTATAAACTTTCCAATCTGTCTGATAGTCTTTTTTGTGTTTGAGTCATATCCTTCACACTTTGAGGCCTAGCACAATGAAATAATGGCAAACTGATGTATAGTGAAGGCGTACCATGATCTAAGAGCTTGACATGGTGGCATACTTTTAGAATTCTAGAGCTAACCATAGTCGAAATGTTGTTGCAATTAAATGACAGCATCAAAGCTTATGACTTTGAGTTTGCAAACATATAGTTCAAGACAGGCAAATCATGTATCCTAACAGTGCACTTTATTTCATTTAAATGGACTAGTGGTTTTACTTTCACTTTCTAAAGAAAGTTGAGGTATATTATTTAAATTGAATTAAATCTAAATAAATTAAATCCTTAGTCTAATAGTGTATTGGATATCTACTAAAAGGATGCAGTGTTTCACTTTGCAATTAATCCATTTCAAGATTTTTAAAATCAAATTTCAACTACACAAAAAAAAAAAATCTTTAAATGCCTGTTCTTTATTTAAGGTAAAGAGAAGAGGAAAGAAGACGAGCGTAAAGAAAATATCATGGAGGACACCAAAAGAATAAAACTAGAACAAAGAAAATTACAGCTAGAAATCACAAAGCTTGAGAAGGAAATTAACCTTATTGATACACAACAGAAATTCTTTGATATGAAAATGAGTTTGTCAGAGTATTAATTGCTACCCACAGTTTTTAGCTCACCTGAGCTGAAGGCTCAAGTGAGCTTTTCTGATCAAAACTTGTTGTTGTCGGTCATTAGCGTCGTAATCTTTACACATGTTCATCTTCTTCTCCAGAATCACTGGGCCAATTTCAGTCAGATTTGGCATAAAGCATCCTTGGATGAAGGGAATTCAAGTTTATGGAAATGAACAGCCATGCCCCCACAAAAGGGGAAATAATCACAAAAATGCAAAAATAGGATGGATCATTTCAAAATCTTCTCAAGAACCACTGGGCCAGAAAAGCTTAAATTTTCATGAAAACTCCATGACAAAGAGGAGATTGAAGTTTGTAAATCATGACCCCTGGAAATAGGGTAGGTCACAATAGGGGAACAAAGTTTTTCATGCGAATGTATAGGGAACCAAACTGAATAGCACAAAGCGTCAATTTGTTAACATGAAAGGCCATACCTGTCTACAAGGGCATATGATAATTATGCCCCCTCAAAGAAGAGGGGCATATTGCTTTGCACAAGTCGGTCGGTCGGTCAGTAGACGACATGTTGTCCGCTAAATATCTTGAGAACCGTTCACTTGATCATAATTATATTTCATATGTGGGTTGGTTACGAGTAGAAGAGGACTGCTATCGGTTTTCAGGTCAAAAGGTCAAAGGTCAATCTACTCTGGACATAGGAAGACATTGTCCACTCAATATTTTGAGAACCCTCTTCTTGACAGACATCAAACTGGTACACTGGTGCATCCTAAGGAGTAGATGAACCCTAATGATAATGATCACAGGGTCATTGATTTTAAGGTGACATGGTCAAAGATCAAGGGTTAAACTGGAGATAGTTATACATTGTATATTGTCTCCTATATTTTTAGAATTATTTGCTTGATTGACACCAAACTTGGTACAATGGTATAACATAAGGAGTAGATGACCCCTATTGATTTTAGGTCACATGGTCAATCCACTCTTGACATAAGAAGATATTGTCTGCTCAATATTTTGAATTGATAATATTACTATCAATTAAATGACGCATGGGTATAACCCTTTTCAATTTTGCACCATGTGGGGCATACATTTATGTGTTTTACAAGCATCTCTTGTTAATGAATTTGTTGTCAAGTTTAATAATTAAGTTTTATAATTAATGAATTTTTGGTCGTTATATTTGAAAAGTTTTTTTTAGCTCACCTGAGTTGAAAGCTTAGTGAGCTTTTCTGATCGCCTGTTGTCCGTCGTCTGTCCATCTGTCTGTAAACTTTTTACAAGTTCGACTTCTTCTCCAGAACCACTTGGCCAATTTCAACCAAACTTTGCCAAAAGCAACCTTGGGTGAAGGCTTTCAAGTTTGTTCAAATGAAGGGCCATCCCCCTTCAAAGGGGAGATAATCACAAAAATGCAAAAATAGGGTGGGGTCATTTAAAAATCTTCTTAAGAACCACTGGGCCATAGAATCTGAGATTTACATGAAAGCTTCCTGACATAATGTAGATTCAAATTGTTAAAATCATTGCCCCCGGGGGTATGATGGGGCCACAATAAGGGATCATAGTTTTACATACAACTATATAGGGAAAATCATTGAAAATCTTCTCAAAAATCACTGGGTCAGAAAAGTTTACATTCACATGAAAGCTGCCTGACATAGTCCAGATTCAATTTTGAAAAAATCATGGCCCCCGGGAGTAGGTTGGGGTCACAATAAGAACTAAAGTTTTTCATGCGAATATATAGGAATAATCTTTAAATATGAGCCAAGATGACTCAGGTGAGCGATGTGGCCTATGGTCCTCTTGTTTTCTGAACCAAGCTGCTTGTATAGTTTTGCTCAAGCTTGAATATTGCTAGGAACTGCTGCTCAATTTTTAAAATTTACTATCATTCCTTTATCATTTCTTACTTAGTTATTGACCTAATGTCAGGGGAATTCAAAGTTTATATAGAAATACTTCCTCAAACATAATGAAAGACTACAATTTGCTTAATCCAATAACTGCATATTTTGGATCGTAAACTTATTGAAATCACATGGTTTTCAGAGATTTGAACTATAAGGATTTTACTTCAAGTAAAAAGCAAAGTGACTCAGGTTAAGAGTTGTGGCCCATGAATCCAACTTTTGTTATTTACATGTATACTGTGTATTAGTTAAGTTTAAGATTTTTATCTTCATGAATTGTTACAAATGTATATTGTTATAGTTACATGCAAGTGTAAGATTTTTTTTATTTATGTATAAACTGATCTAACAGTATAATATATTTCAAGTTTATTCCATTTTAATTATATAAGGTGTTCAATAGTCTAACAGTTGTAATTTAATGTCACCTTATCTAAGTGAAAAATGTCCGCACAATATGTGACACTCCTGGCAGAGCCATCACCACCAGCAGGGCGAGGATCAACATTAGCCACTTGCTGCACAACATTCTGCTGGGCTTCAAGCACCTCTCCCCTTTCTATTCCATAGCTGTGCAGAGTAACCGCAGCTTTAATGTACATTACTGCCACATATGGTCTTGTGCGCAGAAGATTTAAACACTGAAATCTCTTTTTTAGGAATCCAAATGTTTGCTCTATGAGCACTCTGGTCCTACACAAGGCAGTGTTGTAACGCCTTTTACTGTTGTCGGAAGGGTTGATAAAAGGTGTCATCAGAAAAGGGCGGCACTGATACCCGGAATCTCCCAGTAACAGGCCATCATGGTCACCTAAAAAAAAGAATCATCATTGCAAACTGCTAAACATGAAACACCTTTTGCACCCCTGATACATGTAACTCGGTCTAGAGTGAAAGTATATACCTCCATCTCAAAAGGTTTATCTCAGACAGTCATACTTGTTAGCTGTTCATAAACAAAAGGCATTGTATGGCCTTTACTTAATATCAGATTCCAAAAGTCAAGTTAACAATAAATGTGTATACTGATACCAGTTTTAAATCTACACTACTTGAGACTTGGATTGAGTGTTTACTATGCACTAATGGTTCACTTGAATTTTTGTCTTAAACAAAGGTCATTATGAAAGGTCAAGGTCACAATGATAAATGTACAGACTTCCTTTACCTTGTTCAAACTGATGACATAATGCTGACATTCTGAAGATTCTGTTGTCATGGGTTGCACCTGGCCAATTGCAACTGATGCTTGTGATTTTAAATGAAGGATCACATACCATCTGTATCAGAAAACGGAGGAGGAGGGGTAGGTTCACAGTGATACTTAAACAATGTCTCTTCTTAACAAGAGTTTAGTCTATTTAGTAATTAACGTTGGACAATATATATCTTGGTGAATTTAGAAATATGGTGAATGCCTTTTTCTATGAATGCTTATTAAGTGATATATATAGTACCTGTACATTCAAAGAATGATACTGCTTTCTGTTCACAAAATCTGCCTCCTGAGGCCCTGATGGTTTCATGATTCTAATATGGGTTCCATCTACACAACCCAAAACTTTTGGAAATCCTGTGAAATATAATATTTTTTTTTTTAAAGGCTAATTTACAATTTAAATTTAAAGAAAAGAAAGTTAGAATTTGAGACTGGTACAGAATCTCATAGTCTCCTGTACTTTATACCAAAGAGATATTTCAAGTAGCAAATGAATCAGAGTTGTTTCCCTTTCACGTTAACTCTCTGGATTCCCGCCTTCATGTTCAACAAGTATACATATTTTAAAAATCTTTGCAATTTTCCTCATTAGAGTTTTTTTTTAATGCAAGATGGATTTCATAAGTAATTGATTTTTAACTTTATTACCAGTGTTAATTAATTAATTGCTAATCATTACAACTCCTTTAGATTAGAGGGTAGTAAAATATGTTCCTTGAAACAGACTTTATAAACATAATATATTTTCAAATGCTGATTAATATGAATAAATAACCATTTAATGAGTTAATCCCCCCCCCCCCCTGTGAAACAACATAATTTTTTTTTATTCGCTAAATAACAATTTATAATGCATGCAAAAAGGAATCTGTGTTTTACGCGAGGGGGGGGGGGGGGTAAAAAGTTAAGTGAAATTATGCAGTTTCAACCCAAATCATAGATATCTCTTTTCGTTTTGTCGAATAAATAAACTTGTATGGAAATTTATTTAAATATCTATATTGATGTAAAAAGCCAAATGATAACTTTTAAAAGTTTTATCAGAAAGTAGGTGGTGAAACTATAGTAACGTTTGCAATTCTTATTACTAGCTCCAAATTAACATTAGCTCAAAAGATTGAAGATATCTTCAATTATTTGAAGATATCATCAATTCAATTATTGTTCTCTTTAATTGAATCAATGCCACATTAAAGCATTATTGCTCTCATCAAATGAATTGATGTGCATTAAATCAATTATTGCTCTCATCAATTGAATTAGTGCGCGCATTAATTCAAATATTGCTCTCTTTAATCAATTGATGAGAGCATAAATTTCGTAGAAATATTGCTCGAAATAATTGATTTAGACCTCGGTATAAATAATTTGATGATCTCTTTAATTCAATTGAAGATAGTTTTAATCATTTACAATGCTTTTGTATAAGGAATTAATGCGCGCATCAATTCTTTTAAACAGAGCAACAAGTCAATTAAAGAGATCATTAATTCAATTGTGAATATGTTGAATTGAAGATATCTTTAATTCTATTGCTGCTCTCTCTAAAAGAATTATAGCTCTTTTCAAATGAATTAATTATCATTAATTCAATTAAAGCGCGCATCAATTCAGCTGAAGAATTAATGTTATCATCAATTAAATTAAATCGTGCAATAATTCAGAATTGACGATATCATTAATTATTTGAAGAGATCTTCAATTGAATTGTTGCGCGCATCAAATGAATTGATGATATCTTCAAATAATTGAAAATATAATTATTTGAGTTTATATTAATTTGGCGCTCCATACATTACTGCTAGCATAAAGTAAGTATCAATCTTTAAAAACCTGCGATACGCGAAAATTCCAACATCACTTGATGAGCCCGGTCTCCCCTGAGAAACGTTATATAATGTGGCGCTAATTCTGCAATGAGTGCTGACACACGCCTTATGCATCGTCCGGCTGTTGATCTGGATATTTTGATATCATCGCCGATGAGAATATGAGTAGCACTGGTGCCTAGAAATCTCAGCGATACTAGTAGCTGAAGAAGGGGTGAAATTGGAAGGTTCCGCCGAGTTGGTGATGATATGTCTGGCAGCTGACGCAAGAGATCCATAATGTTGTCTGGGTAAAATCTGTATCTTGCGAAAACATCATCTGCAGACAATTCTTCTAAAGGATTAGACCTGTCTCTAAAATTACGCGGAACACGTTCCCTATATGCCATTTGTCGGCATGCAGCCATGATTACAGAGCAGACGACACTTTGAGTACACTCTTTAAAATCTCAAGTAACCTATAGAGCTTACTCGAGATTTAAGTATGACATACTCCATTTGGAGTATGTGTTCCTTACTCAAAAGTTTTATAACCCACATTTCGAGTATGTGCTCCAGCTCAAAATTTCGAGACAACTTTCGAGCCTGATTTGGAGTCAGAGCTTGAGCCAGTTTTTATAACCTAAAATTATTTGGAGCCATACTCCAAATCTTGTTTTCGAGCTAGAGTTGGAGCTGGAGCCCGGGCCAACTTTTATAACCTCCTAGCCTGGACAAGTTAAAATTGGCTCAGGAAGGGTGAATGTCATAGTACACTTGTCATTAGTGACAAGCAAGATTTTCTGTAATTGGAATTTGAACTAGTTCCAAGTCTCAACTACCTGTATCATGAATCATAAAACTGAAATACACGTAGAGCATTATAAAAATCGAAGATATATTGGATGAAACAGAAAATGTAATGCCACAGATATTTAGAACTTTTTGGTTAATCAATCCTTCCACTACTTCTGACTAAAACTATGTACCTTCTGTTTGCACGTTATTACTACAGTAATGTTAACATCTGGGAACCTATCACTAAACATGCTAAAGTGTATTTAAAAAAATATATTTTAAAATTTGTTTTGATTACATAAACTGCTTTCTTTCATAAATTAAAAAGAAAGAAATCTTGATGCAAAATAATCCATGTGGTTGTATGTCTATGCATCCTTATATGCAGTATAATGTCCTGTACAGAAATAGTATATTTGTATTAGTTTATACACCCATATTATAATTATGTTGATTATTTTTAATATGATATTAATAATTTCATAATAATTTGTGATTATTGTTTTGGTTATAACTAAACAAGAGTATGGGTGTTTAACACTCTATCATGCCATCAGGTAATTCCAATTTCAGGAGTAGATACTAATGTAATGTCCTGATGAACTTTTTGTTATTGTTGACATAATATTTAGGTTTCTCTATGTTTTGTCTTTTTGAAAGAAAAACAATATATTAAAAAAAACTTATTGATATAAGAGAGGGTGAGGTGGGGATGGGGGTGGAGTGGTTAAGTTGAAAGAGACTGATACACATGCACTGCCCAGGTTCACCTTCATCCTGTTTATTGTTTAATGACTGAGTCAATATGTCAGTTTGTTTATTCATAATTAGAATTCATTCAAAGTGGGTTTTGTGGATGTATGTGCACGTGTGTATACATACACAAGTGAAATTTAAACATAAAAAACCATATATATATATATATATATATATATATATATATATATATATATATATATATATATATATAAAAGCACAAAAACCCAACAACACCCTACTTTCTTAAAGTGTCGGATCTGAGAAGATACAAGGCCAGTAAAGAAATTTATAAAAGCACTGAAAAGGCCAACAGTGTCGTGGCCTTTTCAGTGCTTTTATATATATATATATATATATATATATATATATATGTGTGTGTGTGTGTGTGTGTGTGTGTGTGTGTGTGTGTGTGTGTGTGTGTGTGTGTGTGTTTGTAAGCCCTGTCAATTGAACCAGTGAATAAGAAGGCACACGTGTAAATCAACACGGGGTCGGTCAAAGGAACACGAAAATGGTGGTGTTCAGTTGGATTTTTATAAAAATCAGCATAAAATCATTAAATAGTTCATCTACCATCAAAATCCTGAAGTGTTTACTTAACAGGATTTATGAGATGTGTGTAACAGGTGTGTAAAGATTTAGCACTCGTCCATCTTTTTTCCTTGCGAGCATGGCTTACACACTTTCGAAGTGCGCATGCTCTGTTTTTGAATGACGTAATTTGTGATGTCATCATAATGGAGTTTTCCAGGGAAAGAAGTTGGCCCATCTGAGGTAAGTAAACACGGTTGAAAGAAAATTTTTGCATATTAACAATGAGTTTTTTATTAGATAGACTGATTAAATGGTGTTTCATACCGATCGTGTTATGTACAAGCGACAGAGTACCCGAGTTACTGAAAATTCCGATGATGAAAGTGATATATCTAGTACGTGAACTGTTTGGGGTTTTTTTCTAAAATTTAATCTTTGCAGTTAATGTACTCTGTATACTAAAAATTCATATTGATTTTGGATAGAATTTCACATTTAAAAACAAATAGATATGCGCCAAGTCCTTAGGAATCTACCCCACCCCCACCCCTCCACACGGGACTTTTTTTTGGATGATTGGACCGTATCCCCCTTTTCATCTGTCTCCCTACTTTGAAGTTTTTTCCCCAACGCCATGACATAGATAGATAAATAAATAAAATGCAAAAATAAAAACGAAAGATATATATGTATTCGGATTGGCATGTTCCACTTTGTCCGGGTTGAAATCCCCGAGGATGCAAATGTACATTACGCCGCACTGTTTGCAGTACGTACATGGTACAGGTGTACCGCATAGGTATGTAGCTACTAAGACTATAAACCAAACAGAATATCATATGTAAAACTATTACTCTGAATGCATTTTACTTGTTTACAATGTAGCCTGTCGGGCTGTGGTGTCACACGCGTGGTTTACACGTGCACTTTAGGTGGCAGTGGAGGAAATTCGAACCATGTATGGATTATTGTCTCCTGATAACTTTGGCAGTTAACTTTTGATTTCAATCTACTTTTTAAGAATAATATAACCCTCGCTAATCATTGCCAAGCTGCATTTCGATCTTGGCAGAATGATCTTCAGCTACAATTCAAAATTAAGGGGTGATGTTGTGTACTGAGTTTTTCTTGATTGTTTACGTCTGTGACTGTTTATGTGATGTATCAACTGATCAAGCTGTACAGTGTCATGACATATAGTGGCATAGCTTCCATTTATGTACTTGCGCATCATTTTGTCAGAAGAAGAAAATTCTAAAATGATAATTAAGATTTTTAACATGTATATGAATATACATGTATGTGTATGTTTGATTTTAGTATAATACCTGTAGAGAATATTTCAGTAGTATGAAGTGCCACACATTTAGACGCATGCATGTGGTGTTTAAAGGTCTCATCTGAAAGACCAGCAACTTTCTCTTTTGAATGCTAAATATGATGATGGAGCATTTACCTACTACCTACATTTTCACCCTAAATAAAGTACAAGCATGGCTCGAAACCATGATTTCTTGATCCTGTTACCAGTCTTCACGAAAAACTTTGTAAAGCACAGGCCCTTCGGGCCTCCCAGTATAATAATTGTGCAAGCCCGAACAATATTTTGCAGGCCCAAAATGTTTATTTTCTAATTTGATCTCTTGTTATTTGCTGATTCTACTCTATAGACACATGCACAGTTCTACTGTAGGGAAATACAGGTCAAGATGATCATAGTTAGAGAACAACTGACATTAAAAGGATTATATTATTTTTCAACATATTAATCCAGTATATGCGAAAGTTTTTGGACCACACAGGACATTCGGTCCAGTGTAATCAATGAACACACCGGACCGAACCAAATTTTGTCAGACCGAAAAACCTAATGTAAAAAAGTGAAACACGTGAAAATGCAAAACCAAGGGAATCTTATTTATTATACTAGTAATACTATTCCAGGAATCCTTCCCGTATAATACTTTAGACAGTCCATGCGGTTTTAATCAATTCATTTACGTATTTGGATGTGTGCTATTTTTTTTACTTATAACAAACTCCGCATCAAGATAGTAAAGCTCAAAACCGGACATTGAGACATCTGACATTCCGGTCCGGTGTAAAAAATGATGCATCGGACCTGAGGCACTGCACATCGGTCACGTCCGACGGTCCGATGTCTTTCGCATAGACTGATTAATCTCGCAGATACATCAGCAGCTCATGTTCAACTCTGTTTTGTATACACCACGTACAAAACATTTTTTAAATGTTAGCCAAGGCCTACCCTCGCAGTGTTCGAAATTGGTTTAAAACTTGGTATAGACCACAGGTCTATGCCAAAATAAGATGACTTAGACGTACCTCATCGAATTGGCATAGACCACAACATTGAAAAAATAATAACACAAATTTAAAACATTTTCATTTACTTCTAATATACTTAGAAAGTGTATTTTCTTTCCATTTCTGTAATATCATCCTTTCCTCATAATGTTTATCAGACGTCGACTGACCATGCAAGGCCCTCTTGGATAACTTTATTGCTTTAAATCTAGAAAATTGGCATAGACAATTTGGTCTATCTCAATTACAGTTGGCATAGACCAGTGCCATTTGACATATACTCGGTCTATGGTTAATTTTGAACACTGCCCTCGGTCCAATGGGGCATGAATTTTCGTTTTTTTCTCCTCGTACGACAGTTTATTTTGGGTTTTTTTATCGGATGGTTGTGATTGTGAAATACGCTTGGGTGGTTTTGAATTTCCCGGACGAGCCCCCTCCCTATACTTCAGAAAAGGCAGCATGGTTGATAATTTTTCTATGCGAAATTTGACTACTAAGTCATGACATTTAGTCTGAGTCAATCTCACGCTTTATTTGTAATATATACAGAACATATAAGAAAACATTTACAGGCCCATCGGACTCCAGGGTTTAATATTTTAAGAAGCCCGATCCCGATTTTACTGGCCTCGGGCATCAGGCCACTGGTTAATGTCGAAGACTGTGTTACCACTGAGCTACCATGACCAATTTTTATACGCCCGTCTTAAGACGGGACGTATTATGGTATGGCGTGTCTGTCCGTCCGTCTGTTAGCTTTTTCGTGTCCGACCCGTAACTTAAATACTACAAGGCCTAGAATCATCAAACTTTGTCTGTAGATACATCTTGGGTAGAAGGTGTGTCGCACATTAAAACCAGGTCACTGTGACTTTTCATTAAGAAGATATGGCCATATATGGCAAAAACTTGTCCGGCTCATAACTTGAAAACTATTAGACCTAGAATCACCAAAATTGGTCAACTAATGCATCTTAGGTAGAAGGTGTGTCGCATCCTACTTTAAGGTCACTGTGACATTTAATTAAGGTGATATTAAAAAAATGTTTTAATGGGTACTATCTATACTGTTAACAATATGTGACGGGCGTATCATGTGCCATGGCGGTGCACTTTATTTAACATGAATTCATAGCTTAAAAAAAATTATTACTAATTTTTTGGTTAATTCCATAAATATATTATTCCGCTCTCTAGACACAATTCTGGGTTACCCCCCTGCCTTTGGGGGTATAAGCACCTCATTTCTTTCAGAATGGCACAATGTCAGGAGAGCTTTTGTTATTTGTTATACTCTTAATGTTGATGGCATGCATCTATGAACAACAGGATAATTTTTTAGATTATTATTTCTGATATCATATTTGTAAATTGTTTATGAGGGGTTGTTAAAAGTTTGTGGACAAAAGGACGCACTTATTAAAAATTCAGAGTTATTGTAAGTGAAAAATATAGGAGATGTGTAACAAGATTGTATATTTGAAGATTTTAATTTTAATTAATTTTTATAAGTATTGATTTCAGATACATGTATGACATTGCATGCTGGGGGGGGGGGGGGGGGGGGGGGGGCTACAGTTAGATAATATTCTGGTCAGCACATTCGATAAACTACATGGAATTCATTAAATCACTTCTTTTTCTTTCAGTGGTCTTCAACTTTTAATCTCCAAGAAGGAAATGTAATTAAAAGATGAATAAAGTATCCCTAAGAATACCAGAAGAAAGGCCATGTGTTGAGAAAAACAGCCCTTCCTCAGTACCTCAGAACTAGATGACAGCCCTTAATTGTTACTTTATGCTGAATATGACACAGTATAGAAGATCTGATCATGAAGAAGTAACACCATTGATACACTTGCCAACTGCCAAAATTACTTTCTGATAGTATGACGAGATTAGAAGATATCATGGTGTAGTCATGACACAAACTGCAAATCAAAGAATTAATTGTCTTCCCCAGAGGATGAACAGAGCACGATGGCTTCACATGGATAACATTTCCTTTCGAGTTTTGAAATTAGTAAGTATACAAAATATTTTAGGCCACATAGGGCCAAAAAAAAAATGTTTGTTTTAGGTCGCCTCTGATTTTTAAAAAAAAGGGTTGGTAGGTAGGTTTATTTTATTTTTTTTTAAATATTTTTTTTTTATAAAAATAAATAAGTGCCTTCGAATCAATGAAAATTTTATAGTTAAAGTTGTAATATAATGTGTTTAACAGATAAAAAATGGGTTCAGAGCACAATGTTTAATTGACAAAATACACAGTATGTGATGGAGTTTTAATATTACAATTATTGATGTCTTGGCATTTCGGGTAATAGTTCGTATATCGATGAATTGAAATCGGAAAATTGAAAAAAATTAATAGGGTCGGTGGATATATTTAGGGTCGGGCAGGCGACCTGAAACAAACACATTTTTTATTTTGGCCTAGTCATAAAATTATTTTTTAGATTTTCATCTTTGTTTGGAAATAAAAATGGGCAGGTGGTTGGAGTTTATTTTTATGCCCCCCTTTGAAAAAGGGGGCATATTGTTTTGCACCTGTTGGTCGGTCTGTCGGTCGGTCTGTAGACCATGTGTTGTCCGCTCAATATCTTGAGAACCATTCACTTGATGATAATGATATTTCATTTGTGGGTTAGCAGGGTTTGACATTTACTTTCTTGAGCACTAGACCAGTCGGGCTACTTCAAATAATATTTACTAGACCTGACCTTACATCCACTAGCCCTGACCAACTTTCCAGAGAAAAGAAACCCTGGTGGTTTCTCCATATTTAAGTACTTAATTCAAATGACAAACGTTAAGTTTAAACTAAAACGTACTTAATTGTCTCAAAAACATCTTTAGTCTCGTCATTCAATTTGGTGCTTTTATTTTCAAACTTCCCAATCTACTCCTTTTTTTTTCTCGGAACATCCTTCCTTGAGGACGAGAAGTCAAGACATTCCCGCACATGTGTCAACAACGAAAAATGGCTATTTACGATTTAATTTATTCATTTGATACAGGCAACGAAATTAAGGGGAAATACTCGCTAAATGCGAGTTAAAAATTGAATTTGCGAGTAAAAAATCACAAGTGATCGCAACTTTTTGCGAGTGAAAAAACCCCAATCTTTTTTCCGGATTTCCTCGGTTTATTGGCTGTACTTTGAAGTTTACAATAATCTTGTCTTGTGCATAGAAACTCTTTACAGAATGAATATACAAGTATTGAAAAAGTAAACGTGGATCGAATAAATAACTAAGGCCAAGGTCATCTCAGTCGATGGCCTACTTCATACACACTTCGGATGTCTCAGAGACTTCTGATTTAAATAGCAAGCATATTGATCTCGTCCGTGTCTATATAAAACAACACATGACAGTGTGTCACCATTTCACGCGGTGTCCTTCTGTACTCTATAGTCATACACTTCGAGTTCGCGGGGTTTTCTTTTCAACTAGAATTTTTTTAGATGAAATTTCCAAAAGTTTTGAACATATAGTTTAAATTGGCGCAAACAGTCTTCAAGATTTCAATCCACATGATGCTGTTAATAGGTGGTAGATCTCTGGACAGCGAGTACGCCGCACAAGTGTACCATATGACCCGCACCATGTATGTTGTCTGATAATTCATTGAATTTTAAATGAAAGAATTCGCAATCTTATTTTTATTATTGCACTTTAAAGGAGATTTTAAAAGATTTTCCAAAAATTTTGATAAAGAGACATGCTTGTTTTCTTAAATTCATGTAAAACAGTAATCGATTGAAAAATGCTAGTAAAAGCTCAATTTTGCTAGTTGGAAAATAATCCACTAGCTAAAATTTGCTAGTGGTGAAAAAAGTTAATTTCGATCCCTGTGATAGACACTTTCTTATATTCAATTAAAATAAACTGGGTTTTTTTTCAAATGAAAATAAATTCAGTTTATATATATTTATCCGAAATATAACTTTACACCCATTAACAAAGAGTAAATGTCGTAAAACATCACTTCCGACAGCGACTATGTATTCGAACTAAAAATAGAGATTTTGTCATCACGCGGTTCAAAATTGCTCGCAAACTCTTTACAGTTATTTTTTAAAGTTAAAAATAAGATATCTTATGGTTTAAAATAAAGTTTCTTGTTTATTTTTTCAACATGACCAGTCGGACTAGTAAATCGACATTTTACCCGACCGGACCTATCATTTAGTAGACTCGGTCGGTCGGACGTGCCTTAGTGTCAAACCCTGGTTAGTTATGAGTAGAAGAGGATCCTTATTGTTTTTCAGGTCCAAAGGTCAAGGGTCAATCTACTCTGGACATAGGAATATAATGTCCGCTCAATATCTTGAGAACCCTTTACTTGAAAGACATCAAACTTGGCACACTGGTACATCCTAAGGAGTAGATGACCCCTATTGATTTTAAGGTCATATGGTCAAAGGTCAAGGGTCAACTGGACATAGGAATATACTGTCCGTTCAATATATTGAGAACCCTTTTCTTGACAGACATCAAACTTAGTACACTGATATGTCTTCAGGAGAAGATGACCCCTATTGATTTTGAGGTCACATGGTCAAAGGTCACACTGGACATAGGAATATATTGTCCGTTCAATATCTTGAGAACCCTTTGCTTGACAGACATCAAACTTGTTACACTAGTACGTCTTCAGGAGAAGATGACCCCTATTGATTTTGAGGTCACATGGTCAAAGATCAAGGGTAAACTGGACATAGGAATATAATGTCTGCTCAGTATCTTGAGAACCCTCTTCTTGACAGACATCAAACTTGGTACACTGATACGTCTTCAGGAGAAGATGACCCCTATTGATTTTGAGGTCACATGGTCAAAGGTCAAGGGTCACACTGGACATAGGGATATATTGTCCGTTTAATATCTTGAGAACCCTTTGCCTGACAGACATCAAACTTGTTAAACTGGTACATCTTCAGGAGAAGATGACCCTTAATGATTTTGAGGTCACATGAGCAAAGGTCAAGGGTCAAACTGGACATAGGAATATACTGTCCGTTCAATATCTTGAGAACCCTTTGCTTGACAGACACCAAACTTGGTACACTGGTACATCTTCAGGAGAAGATGATCCCTATTGATTTTGAGGTCACATGTTTAAAGATCAAGGGTCAACCTGGACATTGGAATATACTGTCTGCTCAATATCTTCAGAACCCTTTGCTTGACAGACATCAAACTTTAAATAGTACACTGGTGTATATTCAGGAGAAGATGACTCCTATTGATTTTGAGGTCAAAGGTCAAGGGTCAAACTGGACATAGTAATATACTGTCCACTCAATATCTTGATAACCCTTTTACTTGACAGACATCAAACTTAGTTCACTGGTACATCTTCAGGAGAGGATGACCCATATTGATTTTGAGGTCAAAAGTCAAAAGTTGAATTGGACATAGTAATATATTGTCTCCTATATTTTAAGAATTATTTGTTTGATTGACACGTACCAAACTTGGTACACTGGTACAGCATAAGGAGTAGATGACCCCTATTGAATTTTAGGTCACATGGTCAATTCACTCTTGACATAGGAAGATATTGTCTGCTCAATATTTTGAATTGATGATAATACTATCAATTAAATGAGGTGTGTGTATAACCCTTTTCAATTTTGCACCATGGGGGGCATATGTGTTTTACAAACATCTCTTGTTTTTTTTTCTTCAGAATATATATTTCACGTTCATTATTCTCACATGTTGCTGTAGAGTGTAGATTACATCATTTTTTTTACATTGTTTTCTTTGGACAGAAAATTTCCATACAGCAATATTATAATTGTTGTTGAGTGATTTTGAAGTACATTTTCATGCAACACTGAAGTTGAACATTCTTTTTCCCTGTTGTCCATCTGTCTGTAAACTTTCACATTTCTGACTTCTTCTCAAGAACCACTGGGCCAATTTCAACCTAACTTGACAAAAAGCATCCTTGGTGAAGGGCTTTCAAGTTTGTTCAAATAAAGGGCCACACCCCCTTTCAAAGGGAAGATCTAATTACAAAATTGCAAAAATAGGGTGGGGTCATTTAAAAATCTTCTTCTAAAGAACCACTGGGCCAGATGATGTGAAAGTTACATGAAAGCTTCCGGACAAGTGTAGATTGAAGTTTGTTCAAATCATGACCCCCTGGGGTAGAATAGGGCCACACTAGGTGATCAAAGGTTTACATGTACAAATATATAGGGAAAATCTTCACAAGAAGTAGGAAAATAACAAGGCCAGTAAAATACAAATTTACGTAAAGGCTTCCTGAAATAGTGCAGATTCAAGTTTGTCATAATCATGCCTCCCAGGGAAGGTTGGCCGAGGCCACAATAGGAGATCAAAGTTTTACATTCAAATAAGTATAGAGAATTTTCAAGAACCATTAGGCCAGAGCAGTTTACATTTACATGAAAGCTTCCTGACATACAGCTCTGTAGTGCAGATTCAAGTTTGTAAAAATAAAATTTCCAAAAGGTGTCGCTGTGTTTGGTGTAATTTTTGTTCGTTCTGCACAAACTAGCTCATTCAGCTTGACACAGCCTAGGTAATTTACAGCTGATCATTTGATAAACACTTACTTTGTAGAAATAGAAATTATGATTTTTATCTATTTATACATTTATTGCTATTTCTATGAAGACCTTTTACTAATCACTTCTCTAAATATTTTTGCAGATTTGTCAGAATGTTATGCATCGTTATCAACAGAAAAGAACTTCATAGGTAGACCAAAGCTGACATGGGATGAGATCCTAGAACAAGACCTAGAGTTTACAGGATTGGATAGGATCAATCCACTGGGTCGCCAAGTGTGGAAGTACAAACTTCAACCTCGACAGGACAGCCAGGCCTCACCCTTGCAAAAAGATTAATTTGGCCTGGATAGTCAAAATGAGTGATGATGATTGATATCAAGGTCTGACACTGGAAGCTCAGTAAGGGTAGATGCTGGCAATGGAGCTGTTTAGCAATAAAACAAACAAGTTTAACATTAAACATGTTTGTATACTTTTTTGGCTCACCTGAGCCAAAGGCTCAAGTAAGCTTTTCTGATCACCTTTGCCTGTCGTCTGTCTGTTTATAAACTTTTCACATTTTCATTTTCTTCTCCAGAGTGAACCACTGGGCCAGTTTCAATCAAACTTGGTATGCATCATCAATAGATAAAGGGTATTCAAGTTTGTTCATATAAAGGGTCATGCACCCTTCAAAAAGGAAATAATCATGGAAATGCAAAAATAGGGTGGGGTCATTTAAAAAACCTTTTCAAGAACCACTGGACCAGGAAAGTTGAATTCACACGAAAGGTTCCTGTTTTGTGCAAATCATGGTCTCTGGGGGTAGGGTGGGGTCACAATAGAGAATCAACGTTTTACATTCATATATAGTGCATATTCAAGTTTGTAAAAAGCTCACAGGGGTAGGGTGGGGGTCACAATAGGGGATTTAAGTTTTACATGTGAAATATATACAAGGAAAATCTTTTAAAATCTTCTCCTCAAAAACTAGATGCAGAACCGTAGCTCTTTGAAAAGAGAGCTTCAGATGAACCCCTTATAAAAAAAACTTCAATTTATGGCAGAGAAAAAAAGTGCATGTTTAAGTCCCTCTATCACTGCATTCCTGCATCGCTGTCTCATGAATTTAATATTAAATAATTCCCAACATATTTTCCCACTATACTTGTTTCCAAACATACTTTCAAATATTTTCTAAACCCACATATAACCCCAAAACAGCTTCAAGTGATTTCAATTTCTTTGTTGATGTAGCCATGTTAAGTAGCCAGTCAATTTGAACCCCAGTTCATTTCCATACTCATACTCATTTTGAAACATAATGTCTGTGTGAACTAATATCCTCACAAATATTTTTAGTGAAATATTTTGGATGAAATCATCCCAGTTGGGTTAAATACTTATTATTCAAATACTGTAGGTTTGAATATTGAACTAATCTCACAGCTTTCTTAAGTTTGGTCCCCATCCCCGCCAGTCTGTTTTTACGCTTAACTATTGAAATGGGGTGTAAGGGATCAGACTAGGCTTTTATAGCATTATCAATTCTCAAAAGCTTTAGAAAAATTATACAATTGTAGGTCACTTGAGTAAACTCAGATGGCATATTGCTATTGATCTGCATCTGTTGTAGTCCGTCGACATTAACAATTGAACATTTTTAACTAAATTCTATAACTGAAAGATGAAGATACCGCACAGCGATCAATCTACGATTCAAATAACGGAATTCTTTTCAAATTTAGTATGAAGCACACAAATTTACATTAAACCTTCTTGACATAGTGCATATTCAAGTTTGTTAAAATCATTTCCCCGGGAGTTATGGTGTGGTAACAATAGGGGGTCAAAGTTTTATATGCTAGCTGATATAAAGGAAAATTCTTTAAAGATAGCTTAGCAAATTCATTTTAGTTTTCTCAAATTTTTAGAAAATATTTCTGACCCTTTTTGCACTTTTTTTAGGAGCTACTGCCTCCAACAACCTGATATCATATATTCGGACTTGTCATTGTTTACGACTTTTGTTATATATGATTTTACAAATTATTTTTGTTTAAAAATATATTTACTAAAAAGTATCAAATATTGCAGAAAACATTGTATCAGCACCTCTGAGCGTACATAGTGTATGGAAAGGGTGTTATATAAATATGGTATTTATTATTGCCGCGCCTTTTCGAGGCTTCAATACCCATTGCATCATTGTGGTATGTCACATCTGCGAAGTCTCTTCTACAATATTTACCGATTCTACGTGCTTGTACCTGCAACTTCGATGTAACTAGTTCATGAAAAAGCAATTATAAACAAAAAATGAATCAAGGATTAAGAGTAAGTACCCCACGTCGATTCCGAAATGAACCCTATATCTTGATCAGGTAAACGGAGTTATCCGTAGTCAAAATCAGTGCACCAAGAACGGCATAACAATCAAATTCAAACACGTCAGACAGCATTTGACCCAATGATAGGTTGTGTTGACGACCTAGATCGGTATAACGACCACGTGATTAGCTAAATGCTTACTTTATGCGAAACTAATGAAATCCCTGCAGCAACGCATGCGAGCTGTAATTGTTGAAATTTGTCTAGCAATGTTGACATTTCACTACTGCATCTGTATTGTTAAAGGTGAAGATAACGACACTTGTGTTATCAAATTCCTTATAGATGAAAGATTACTTCTGGACGGAGATTTCTAATTTCCCTACACATGAAAAAGTGAAGTATATGAATGTTGTTCTTATCGGACAAGCATCCTCTGGAAAGTCATCGTTCATAAATTCCTGTGCAACAGCTTTACTACAAGAAGATAGAGTTGTGACTCATGCTACAGTGTTGGAATCACATTCAGACAGTGTTACAACTATGGTAAGTATAATGTTCTTCAAAAATTGTAAATCGCACTTGTAGCAATGAGTTATTACATGCACCATGCTTCAGTTTTACACGCATTTGATATCCCAGGCAATGGGTCGAATGCATATGAGTTACCGTATCTATACTGGATACCAAAAGACCCTTACAAAGAAAGATACATTCCTCGATCCAATAAATGTTCTACCAAACCTTTATTTTTGCTCCCCAACAAAATATTAACAGCTGTGAAAGATAAACTTCAAATGTACTGAACAACTACAATTGCCAGAAGGGGTGTGAATCAAATGTGGATTTAAAAAAAAATAGAGAACATTTAGTAAACTTGAAATTGTATAGCTTCTCTCATATCAACAGCATAAAATATGACTTTTCAACACTTTAAGCGATCATTCTATACGATAAATTAAAGACTACACTTTTTGGCATCATAGACAGTTGCTTCGTCAATAAAATTGCGAAAAAGGAAAGATTCATATCTAGTGATGTCAACCAAAACATATTTGTTAAACACCACTCTGATTCCACGCAAAAGTACTCTGAAGTTGGAATAAAAAATACGCTAGAGTTCCTCATTGACAATATCTTCGTCACCTTTGGTGATCACGCCTTCCAACAGTCTGTTGAATTTCCCATGGACACAAATTGTACTTCTTTGCTATCTGACCTCATTTTATATGTTTACGAAACAGAATTTCTTCAAACACTTCTTTGTGAGAGAAACAATTTCTTACTGTGGCCTTCAATTTGAAATATAGATATATCTACGACCATTCATCTATCAACAATAATACCTTTCCTCCATATGTCTATTCAATATCTCCCTACAAATTCGAAATAAAGGACACAACAGAGCCGTCCATTTCTGTTTCATCCTTAGATATTCTATTGGGAATACATATCAACGACAAATAACAATTCAATGTGCGCGTTCTTATCTATCTGATTATGTGTATCACCCGTATTTTGACAGTAAACATTCTCGGGGACATTGTATTTCACACATTTAGAAGATTAAGTTTTAAAAGAGTGCAAGGGTATATTGCATCTCCCACAGTTCTGCTCTATTGGGCACGATTCAGCTGTCATCGTTGTTTGTTTTGTTTTTTTATTTGTACATGTACACATATACCAATAGTCGTACGTGTAGATACTGGAAGTTTATGCTGGTTTTGATGATTATTTGAATTTTTTACATGCTAAACACAAACATTTTAAAGCGTTTCTAAATTGCGACTTTAAATCAAGCCTTGTTTCCTATATGTTTTAATAGTTTATTCATTTTTTGTTAACAAAATATCAATTCATATAAATATGTTCCAGTTATTTATGACTATCAATTATCACTCATAGCGTAGAAATATCTAACATATATGAGCATATGGTGTAGTGCAGTGGATTGTATTTAAAGCGGCCATTAAGAAAATAATTGTAGTTGTTGAATGAGCGGTGAACTCAGAGCTTGATGCAAAATAGCCCCCCTCTTCGCTACACATAAAATATTGCTTGGTTTTATTTGATATCCAAGATAATAGACATTAGGATAAGAGAGCTATTGAAGCATATCACTACATTATATTACATTTTGTTAATTCCCTGTTTAATTGCTAAACGCTCGGCATCAAGTGTGAATGCCACGGGTCCTCGGAGATGACCTTAAAAACAGACGCCCCGTGTCACGGTAGGTGTGGCACGCTAAAAAACCCTCACTGCTCAATGGCCGTAATTGCCGAGCATAAGCCAAGATTTAAAAGCTCTTCACCGACCATGGTTACGTCTCCATATGAGTGAAATATTCTCGAGCGAGATGTTAAGCAAGATAAAAATCAATCACTCCCAGTATGATTCATATATTAAACATTCAAGGTGACAATATACGTTTTAGAATCACTGGCTGAGAAAATTCATATAAATATCAAATAATGAATTATATACCGTATATAGTTTAGCTTCCGGATTTTAGCTGTAATGACTTAAAAAAAAAACATAAATAGAATTTTAAACAAAAAATAAACGTACAACCGTGGATAAATAAATTATATGCTTAAGGTATATATTGAGTATTGAAATCCTTCAATATTATTATCAACATAATGAAATTATTTTGTATGTATCAAACTTTCGTTCTGTCTAAATTGTTTCTAAATTTACAACCTTTCTATCAGGTTTTCCGTTGATCGTGAAGATCGTTTATCGTGTTTTGCGTTTATCAGGTCTATCGTGAAGCTCATTTATCAGGTTTTGCGTTTATCAGGTTTACCGTGTATCCTACCGTATCGTGGGTGTATCCTATCCTAGCATGCGTGTATCGTGTTCTATCGTTTATCATGTCAAGAATAACATTGCGGGTACTGTATGTGCTATCAAATAAAAAATTGAATTATTTAACAATAATCTGATCAACAGATTTACACATGACACTTGATAGCTGTACTAAATTACAACAAAATATGATGACATTTTTCCCGCGATACAACGTTGTGACATACGTTCTTTATTGTGACGTCATGTATTGTGTTTGAAATCATTGTGATTTTTTTCAGGAAATTTTAACAGAGGAGCATCTGATTCTAATTGTATGATAGATTCACAACCATAACGTGATTTTCGTCCAGTATATCCGCAATTTATTAGTACTATTTCTCACACTATGGATCAGCTCTTTGAACTAATAGGATATGCACCAATTCGCATTGATTGACAAACTTAACAACCAAAATGTATCTTGTTTGCGGTGTAAATACTTTAGTAGAATTAGTGTAGTTTTAGTGCTAGAAGTATGCATAGGTAATTTTTGTTGTTTTGCTATTATTCACTGTTACAATTCGACACATTATGTAATTCTTTTCGCTTACCCTGAATGCCGTCCCGAAAATTTGACAAGGTGGTTGTTCGTATCATTGGTCATTGTAGTATTTTAATGCTTATATATTTGAGATGATCCCCAGTATGGTTGAAACAGCTGATTGAATTTGTTTTAAATCTGTGGCTGAGGCGTCGTGCAAGGTGAAGATAACGAACAGTGATCAATCTCATAACTCCTACAAGCAATGCAAAATAGATAGTTTGGCAAACACGGACCCCTGGACACACCAGAGGTGAGATCAGGTGCCTATAAGGAGTTAGCATCCCCTGTTGACCGGTCACACCCGCCGTGAGCCCCATATCCTGATCAGGTAAACGGAGTTATCCACAGTCAAAATCATTGTGCCAAGAACGTACTTATTAATGGTCCTTACGCGGGAAAACAGTGCGTTTATAATCGATTCATGCATGTTACAAAGGGCATGTTGTAAAAAAAAAAAAAAAAAAAAAACCATGGTTGAAAATCATTTTAGAAGGCATTATAGTTTATAAATAATAATTGTTTTGCCATTCCAACATAATAACAACTATTGACCGAGTATTTTTTTTTTTTTTTTTTTATACATAGGATAAAAGTTTAATGTCGCCATGTTGTTGAAATAAACCTTTGTAACAGCGATCGATGAAAGTAATATTTCAACGCAACGTTATTAAAAAATGTTCAATAGTTTACAACGAAAAAGTAGAAGTGTTTGTGTATTTGGATTTTATTCACGCGTTTTTTTTTTTTTTTTGATCTGATGGCGAGCGGAAATCCTGAGGCACCTTAGCTTGTCTGTGGACTCTCACACGGTCGGCTAGTTTGGTTCCGGTCTGTCCTATATAGTTTTCTCCACAGGGAGTACAAACCATGCAATATTAATAGTATGCATATTTAGCGTCTCGCCATGTTAAAAGATAAATTGCGTTTGATGTTTGAGTGGTGACAAGAATTGAATAGAAGGTACTGGTGGAAATCCGTTTTCTTTTGTAGTACAAATCAGTTATAATTTCCCGATCTTTTATCATAAGGATATGCGAAAGGTAATTCTGTGTCGCTTGTTTCGAAACTAATTGAGGGTTGTAACTTATTTAACACATTATGAAATTATTTTAATTCTTCATGGGATCTTAACCAAAACATAAAACAATCGTCTATATATCACTTCAAATGAGATTTTATACATTGAGCAAATTGATTTCCAAAAAATTTGCCTTTTTCAAATAATTTCTCCTCTACAAATCCCGATACTAGGGTACCGTATGTTAGGGGCGACTTTGGTTTCCATGGCTATTTGCAAGATATATAATATATCCTTATTATTATGTTCTGCTTTCTTGAAGCAATAACATTTACCAAACACGATACATAAAAGTGTCGGATTCACAACACGGATACAAGCTTAAATACAAAAAAAATTACTAAGCAGTAAAATGACCAAGGACACGAAAAACCAGATAGTATATTTTTGGAATGACCTTGTTCCGGACAAACGAACACACCAACATAATACAACAACAGAGATTAGCTCTTTGGATACATAGTCCTAACTCGCTAACCAGTTACTATTCATTGACAAGCCTAAAACCAAAAATATAAAGTCTTTGGCGTAAAAATATGTTTTTAAGTTAGTACTACATGAACGATAAAGATAACGAACACTGATTAATCTCATAACTCCTATAAGGAATACAAAATAGATAGTTGGACGAACACGGACCCCTAGACACACCAGAGGTAGGATCAGGTGCCTAGGAGGAGTAAGCATTCCCTGTCGACCGGTCACACCCGCCGTGAGCCCCACATCCCGATCAGGTAAACGGAGTTATCCGTAGTCAAATTCAGTGTGCCAAGAATGGCCTAACAATCGGTATGAAACACGTCAGAAAGCATTTGACCCAACGATAGGGTTTATTGACAAAAGAGATCGTTATAACGACCATATAATTTGCAAAATGCTGACTTCAATCGACAACTGTCGACACCCTTGTACCATCAACTTGTTTATCAGTAGCTTGCCTTCATTCAAATACTGACCATACGCAGAACAAGCTATTGCGTATTGAATCAGTCGTGAGATATAAACACCATATGCAGGTGAAAGTGGCATATTGCTGAATAGAGATGGGAAGTTGACGATGGAGGAGCTGAAATCATCCCGTTTACCATACAGTTGAGTTTTCAGTTTGCTGTTAATGTATACTTTCAATAAAATTTCCAAGTATGAAGCAGAAGTGGACGAATCTGTGGTGTCTTTTATTTCGAGCTCACAGGGATATATCGAATCGACATATGAATGAAAATTAGCATTGTTAATAGACAAATCATCGTCGATAGATGTAAATGTCGAATTGAAAGCCACAGCGAGAGATTTTTTCTTCTCACGTAGAAGTTTTTGAATAAATTCTGCTTCATATGAATATAGAGACAGGTGAGCTAACAGGTCAGTTAACAAAGTAGTACAATCCGTGTATTTATTCATGTTGATAAACGTTTTCTTGAAGAAACAAAAAAAACCCCGCTGAAATCATATAGGATTATATGGGGCCATGGTCGACTGAATTTAAAAAAAATAAAATATCCACGGTGTATGGAGGTCACTCAATCTCCATCGGCGCTACCACACAACGTGGCCTGAGACGATGATCAAGGCAAGGTGAAGATAACGAAAACTGATCAATCTTATAACTCTTATAAGCAATACACATAGATAGCTTGGCAAATACGGACGCCTGGACACACCAGATGTGGGATCAGGTGCCTAGGAGTTGTAAGCATCCCCTGTAAGGCGGCGATAACCAACAGTGATCAATCAATATCATATTCAATTAAATTTCGTCAACATCAGCTTTATTAGCTACTACTACTACTATACACACACACACACACACACACACACACACACACACACACACACGTGCATAATGCCGAAACTCACTACACAAGACTTTACACCTGAAACTCACTACACTATGTTCTAGTTATGCTAACCAGAATATAAATTCATTTTTACGTAATGTGGGACATCTGTATATTGTTTTGATACTTCAAATATAGAAAAGCCCTCTCTAAAAATATTGAATTTACACCGGATATCTACGACACGGTGTCACATGACTCATGTGAACACACACGGGAAACTCACTGCAGAGTGTTTAAACGTGATATATTACCCGAAAGTCACTACATTTAGACTGGCGATTGATTGAGAGCACAGGAAACTCAAGCATTTCAACCATTTTCAAAAAAAAAAAACAAAAAAAAAAAACGTAAGGGGGGGGGGGGGTTGGCTTTACTTTAGTATACGGAATAGTCCTGTTCGCTATAATTTACATGTGTTTATTGAAATAAAATCGCAGTCTTTTATGCATTGTTTTACTTCAGTTTATCAGTTTATCACAAAATATTATCCGGAAAGTTGGTACCTTTAAAAGAACTAGTTTTTATATCAGTGCATTAGGTTGTGTTTAGCAATGAATATTTTCATATTTCAATGACTTCATATCCGAAGGAGAGCCTCGGTTTGAAGTGTCACCTTGTAACCTATCTATTTGATCACAAGTTAATTAAAGGTATTTGATGTTCTACCAAGGAGTGGATGCAAGGGTTGGAGGACGTGTACCAATCCTCAGAGGCAATGGGTCTGAATAGTCCGACGTTATGCCTTCAGTGCGTCCATGGTTAAGCCCTGGTGGGGCATGGGATGAGACACCTGGTGTTGTAGCGTATACCCCCTTCAGTAGGTTCATCATCCGGAAAATCTGCTTTATGCCCAGCCATTTAGTAATTACTTTCAGAGAATTTAGGATAATGGAGGATCCAGATGGATATTTACGTCCTAGGTTTAAAATTTAAAAAGTTTCTATTTACCATTTTATTAATCGTCTATTATTGTATGAAAATCCTTTTAAATATTGAGATTAAACTATTTTTTTTATGTGTTTGGTATAAAAGAAAAAACTCCTATTTTTTTCCCCGACATAAATTTTGAAAAAGGTTCATTTATCATTCGACAATATAGAGCCTTTCATCGAATCACGAATACTGGTTCAATATCCGTTTTAAACAATTTCTATGTCACAGTATAAGTTGGATTTCATAATATGTCATGTGTTACACAATAATATCAAATAAAAATAAGGTCTGATGAAAAGACAAAGAGTGGATATTGAAAATGTACATATACAGTAAATGTATTCGTCTGCTCATGCATTGTGTCCTTGTACAGAGTACAAGAATAGCTTTTCCCCCAAGCTATTTACCCCCCCCCCCCCACCCGAAAAGCAGCCCTACCAAATCCACCGGAAACCTGGCTAACTATCAGTATTACCCCTAAATAAATTTGGCTATATAGCAAAATGCATCTTATTAAAAAATGATCCTTCATAAGCGCAATGAGCATTCAATTCAGTAGTTGAACGACTGCCAAAAGAATTTACCCCTTTAATCAATATATCAAAGATATTAATGAAATTGCAACCAACCACGTATGTGTATTGTAGGGAAGTTTCACTACTAGGGTTAGGGGATATAGCCACCCCTCAAAGGGGGTGACTCACTAAATGCCATAGCCAGTCTTCCGATGGAAATCCAGACCAAACACGAAGGAGGGAGGCTCACTATTGATAAGTGTGGGGGGTGGGGGGTGGGGTCTAACTATATTGCCAGACTCCTCCGGGGGAGGAGGCTTACTATATATAGCCAATTTTCCGGGGGGAGTCTCATTATATAATACCGGTAATTAACATTAAGCAGATCTAAACAAGGTGTTAACTCTATGAATCACCAAATCAACGTAAACTCAAATAATTCAAGACATCTTTAACCATCTTTAAGCATTTGAAAATATCAATTCATTTGATGCGCGCAACAATTCAATTGAAGATCTCTTCAAATAATTAATAACATCTACTATTCTAATTTCTAGCGCGCATTGATGAAATTGTTTATATTGCTCTGATACTTAAAATATAGAAAATTCGTCTTTAACAAAATTAAATTTTCACCTGATACCTACGACACGATGTCACATGTGAACACACACCGGAAACTCACTACAGAGTGTACAAACTTGATATATTAAATGGAAGTCACTACATTTAGTCTGGCGGTTGATTGAAGGAATTAAAAGGAAACTCAAGTGTCTCAACCATTTCTCAAAAAACAACTTTTTGGGGAATTTATATAAATATCAGAGAGAGAGAGAGAGAGAGAGAGAGAGAGAGAGAGAGAGAGAGAGAGAGGGGGCTGTCTAGTGTTTTGTCAGTTGAACTAAAATATACTCTTCTGTAACAAAAATTAATGTTAAAAAGATTTGAAAAAGGTTTTCATTCTAAGAAGCTAAATTCAAGAAAAGTTTAATTATTTGAAGATATCATCAATTCATTTGATGCTTGCAGCAATTCAATGAAACATGTTCAGATAATTACTAAAATCTACAATTCTGAATTATTGCGCGCATTGATTGAATTCTTTATAGCATTGAATACTTTAATGAGTTGATTAGGCAATAGTTGAATTGTTGTTCTCTTCAAATGAATTACTGATATCAACAACTGAATTGATGCCCTCCACAATTTAATTAAAAAGAGCTTTAATTCAATTACTGTGCGCTTCAATTCAATTACTGTGTATAATAATTTAATTATTGCTCTCTTCAATTGAATTGATATTTATCCAATTGATGCATACAACACTTCTTCTAGATACAACAACTATCTAATTAGATCTGTTTTGAATTCATTATATTAATTGAAGTGTTTCTCTCTATATAAGAGTTGATGTGCTCATTAATTTCTTGTACAAAAATCGTTGTAAAATAATTAAGATATTTTCAATTGAATTAAAGAGATTATTAAATCAATTATACCGAGCTCAAAATCAAATGTCGCGCATCAACTGAGGTATTGCAGTCATCAGTTAAATAAATGCGCGCAGCAAACCCATTATTGAATTGATGGGAAGCGCGCATTATTTAATATATGGGCGCAATAATTGATGTGAACACCTAATCAATTGATGAGAACAATGATTGATTTGATGCGCACGTCAATTGATTATTACGGGTAATAATTGAACTGATCTTTTTATCTGAGTTTTTGTTAATTTGGCGCTCCTTATCAGTCACACTTGTAATATAACCAATGTTGCATTCAAAGGCGTCTGTATCCTGGATGTCCTTTATGTCGAAATACGACCCCAAAGGCCATTTAAAGGTGACCATACAGGAAATAGTTCTGGTTATATGACATTGTACTACAGTGCTTTGAAGATCTTTTTTTTAAATATCTGAATACAGACACTTCTCAAGTCACAGGAAGAACTTGTACCAAGGACTTTTAAAAATACTGTATGTCCCTGCATCCATCATGAATCTGATCCTTCAGAGTTCAGGATTTTTCTTTCGTACTACTCTTTCAGCAATCTATCAAGAGATACTGAATTTATAAGACTCTATTAAATTGTCTTGATTTTTCATTAGTATTTGAGAAGACACTGAGTAAAAATACTCCTAATCCAATTTGTCACTTGCGAAGTCCAAACCTAATGAAAACTACACCAATTTTAAGACCTCTTTAAAGCAAAGTACAATCAACTGCAAAATATAGGTGTACATATTTATTTCATAAACATACAAAGCTGATCAATTTAGCTCAAAAAACCTCATATGTAAATAAAGTTACTCTTTAGTCTTAAAACAGCAGACACTTAATGTTCATTCATATTTGAAATTTGAGTTAGCTATCAAACTTGAAATATCTATTGAATATAAATGAAAACAAGTTACAAGTAAGAGTGTGGTACTATCAATTACATTATAAATATATTAGTGTTAAACTGCAGTTAGTTTTAGTTAAATACTGTTATATATCTTAGTATATTCATTCAGTCTTTCAATCGCACATGAATATAAGGCCTTGGAATACCATTAAACTTTTTGTTCAATTCAAGATATAGATGAAGAATTATTTCATGTGTACTGCTGTTGATTATATATTTATCAATTTTGAATGAACCAATGTATGGTGCACAGTGAATGACAAATGCTGATGATACATCTTGTATATAAAACTAGTATCAAAACCATTTACAAGAAAGATTTAAGAAACATATATGCCTCCATATTACAATATTGAAAATGATCATTTAGAATGTCTGTAGCAAAAGTGAAAATTAAGGGTTACAATGTATCTATTAGTCAGAGGCAACCATTATATGTGATCTCTAAAGGTACTGAGCAGACATTTTCAAATAACCAGTTATTTGAGTCCTGACCTTTGACCTTGAGAGTTTAAAACCAATGGGGGCCATCTATTCTTTAGGCGGCATCAGACTACCAAGTTTGATGTTTGTCAAACAAGGGTTCTCAAGATACTGAATGGACAAAATCTGATGTCCAGAGTAGTTTGACCATTGACCTTAAAATGAATACTAGATATCTACACTTATGATGTGTCAGTGTACCAAGTTTGATGTCTGTCAAGAAACGCAAAATCAAGATATTGTGTAGACAATACCTATGTCCGTAGTATTTTGACCATTGACCTTGTGACTTCAAAATCAAATGGAGTCATCTACTCCTTAGGTAGAACCAGTGTACCTGATTTGATATCTGTCAAGCAAAGAGTCCTCAAGATATTGAGCAGACAATATCTTGTCATGTCCAGTTTGACCCTTGAACTCCTGACCTCAAAATCAATGGGGTATCTAATTCTTAAGGAAAATTAGTGAACCAAGCTTGATGTCTGTCAAGCGAATGGTTCTCAAATATTGAACAGACGGTATCTTACTATGTCCAATTTTACCTTCAACCTTGGAATCTGGAAATCAGTAGGGGTAATCTACTTTTTAGGGGCAACCGCTGTACCAAGTTTAGTAACTGTCAGGTAAAGGGTTGGTTCTTTAAATATTCAGTGGACAATATTTTATTATGTACAGTTTGACCTTTGTCCTTGTGACTTCAAAATGAATAGGGGACATTATGGCACATATACTTCTTAAAAGAAACCATCTACTTCTTAAAAGAAACCAGTATACCGAGTTTGATGTCTGTCAGGAAAGCGTTCTCAAGATATTGAACAGACAATATCTTACTGTGTCCAGTTTGACCCTTGACCCTGTGACCTGTAAATTAATAATGGGTCATTCACTATCTAAGGGCAATCATTGTACCAAGTTTGGAAACAGTCAAGCAAAAGAATTCATTAGATATTGAGCAGACAAGATTTGCTCTACAGACCGAATTAGTCATGTAAAACAATATACTAGTATACGTCCCCTCTCTTTCAAATGGAGGGGGCATAAAAATTGGATTAACTCTTTGTAACACTTCTCCCAGGAAGTAATATTTTTAACAGCAAACTTTCCACGACACCATGTTAAACTGGACAGTGATTTCTCCTTCCAAATGGATTTTAGACTGTCAACCTGAGCCAGAGTTTTTTCCTAGTTTGATGAAAGTCTGAAATTGTCTTTACAAAGCTGCCTTTTCTGCAGTGGTCCAAGTGTGGCACTGAACATTGGCTGTAATAAAGAACGGACAGTACATATCACTTGTAACAGTTGTACAACAGTTTCTTGAAATATAGTCCAACTCATTTTCTCTGTCATTTACCATAACTAAAAGTAAATGATTTCAAATCAATAATATATTTTTTTTCAAAAATGTTCTATCCTAAACCTTTAGTAAACTACCAATAGATATTTAGTATAAAATAAGAATATTGATAAAACTGATGTATGCTCCCCAAAATACATTTCAGCTGAATGAACTATTTCAAATAACAAATGATTCACACAATGCTCAATAAATGTTGATATATTGTTGGAATGAAGGTTTCTTTATCATATATAAGGTATATGTTGAGTAATGTTGACCTTTGTAAAATGACCTTGAGTGACCTTTGTCTGAAAGCCATTTGCCTATTACCTATTTGCACGATTTAGGATCCATACTTGTTTAAAAACTAATGAAATAAGGCACTTTTCCTTATATATAAGATGTATATTCTGAGTGAGTCTGACCTTCCCAAAATGACATTGGTCCAAAAGTCTGGTCATGAGTAAACTTTGAGTAGAGTAACAGAAAAATATTACTGTCCAAAATCCCAGCATTAAATTGATGCAGCCTAAAGAACATTTGACTTTTGAGTCATGTGACCATGACCCTCTACAAATAACCTGGGCATAAGGTTTATGACATACTTCTTGGCTATAAGCAGCCTCTGTGTCAAGTATGACTTCTCCATGCACCTCTAACTTAGAATATTAACATTTCTAAGACTTCATAATCTGAAACTCCTAAACTGTGCCACTAAACTTGTCTGAATGACTTGTGTTCAGGGTCATGACATTTCTTTGATAATATTTAATCTTGTATAATTTTCTAAAGTTATTTCATAATAAAATTACATTATAGAGAAGAATTTTGCATTGCACACCCAGAAACCCTGACCTTATCCAAATGATTATCATCTGATGCTGGTTGTTACACATTCTTTGAACACAAGCAACCTCTGCACCTAGTATATTATTCTCCTGATTATCTCATCTTGCAATTTATGTCAAGGGCAAACAAGATGTGTTTGTGAAACACAAATGCCCCCGATAATGGCCAATTCTGAAAATGGCCAAGGTCACAAGGACAAATATCTTGGTACCAGTAGAAAAATCTTGTCACAAGAAATGCTCATGTACAATATGAAAGCTCTAATATTTACCATTTAGAAGTTATGACCAAAGTCAATTTTTTTTTCAAAAAGTAGGTCAAATATCAAGGTCAAAAGGTTTAGTACCCACGGAAAGGTCTTGTCATAAGGAATACTCATGTGAAATATCAAAGCTCTAGCTCTTACTGTTCAAAGGTTATTAGCAAGGTTAAAGTTTCAGACAGAATGCCAGATTGGGAAATTAAATTCAACATGCTTTAAACCAAATTTCAATGTGTTGATTGAGAGACAAAAGAATTTAGAAATCCAAATATAAACTTTGAATATTTTAGAAAGAGATAACAATGTTAAAAAGTTCTTTGATATCAACATGGTTGGTTACTACAGGCTTCTCAAAAGAATTGATCACTTTGTATTGACATTGAAACTCACTACACTTTAAGTGTGTGAAAAATCTGTATTGACAATGAAACTCACCACATGTGTGATAAATCTGTACTGGCATTGAAACTCACTACATGTGTGTGATAAAATTGTATTAACATTGAAACTCACTACATGTGTGTGATAAATCTGTATTGCCATTGAAACTCAATATATGTGTGTGATAAATCTGTATTGACATTGAAACTCACTACATGTGTGTGGTAAATCTGTACTGGCATGAAACTCACTACATGTGTATGATATGTACTGACATTGAAACTCACTACATGTGTGTGATGTGTACTGGCATTTAAACTCACTACACGCATGTGATAAATGCGTACTGACACTTACACTCATTACATGTGTGCAATGTGTACTGGCACTGAAACTCACTGCATGTGTGTGATAAATATGTATTGACATAAAACGCACTGCATGTATCAGATGTGTTCTAACACTGAAACTTGCTACATGTGTGATAAATGCAATTATGTATATTGCCATGATATCACATGTGTGTGCATTGCATGTGTGTGATAAATGGAATCCTTCATTCGTATGAATGGGAGATAGGGAAATTCCACCGAGGGGACAAGATTTGCAGTCTAGGACGAGGCTTTGCTGAGTCTTAAGCAGCGAATCTTGTTCCAGAGGTGGAGTTTCCCTATCCCACATGAGCAAATAATAAAGTGTTATTTTTCTCACATTTTATCAGTTCAGTACTTTAATTCAAGAGCTTCAGAGAAAATTCAAAATTATTGAAATCCTACTTTGAATATTTGCAAAAATTAATTACACAGTATGAAGATCTTAGCATACCTGAAAATGTTTTACAATATAAGTGTAAAGTACAAAACCCAAGGTTGTCCATAAAAAAGCTATACATATATATATCAAATTGAAATTTGAAGAAAACAATACAAAATATTTTTCTTTATCGTGTAATGTAAATCAGAAAATATATGACATACATATGTACATCACAAGCAAAGATATGTCTTAGCAGTGTAAGACAGAAAAATCTTGTATGGCTGTCTCACATGGGTTGAGTTGGTCTCACACTAGTTATTATGTGAGAAAGATGTATATTGCCTTATACTGGCATGAGACTCACTATTGGGAGTTCAATGAATATATAATCAATTGAAATAGAGTCTGTATATTGATGAAGCAAACTAAAGGCCAATTTCATTTGTCAAAAACTGGTGTGCACTGCATTGCATACGTTATAATACTGGTGTAAAACAACGCATTGAAAAATAAAATAAACTGTCGAAAACAAAAATATGGCAGAACATGTTATTTTCATTCTTGCAACTTTTATGATATATTCAAATCATCCAAATCCTTGACATAATTCACAAAGATCCCATAAAAGCATGAACATGATACATGCATGCAAACTATATAAACGGTGAAGCTGTTATGCATGAATTCTCATATTTTCAGTTGATGTTAATTTGTTAATCACCTCATATACCCTGACAAACTAGACAGTGATTCCTTAAATTTATGCTCCCAGAACTTAGGGCATACTCTGTTCTCAATAACTATACAAGAGATCCTTTATATGCAATCTTTTTAAGATGATTGTACGCACATGTATATAATTTGGATGTGCAGAACGATAGTCTTTTAGTCTGAATGTGCATGCATTGGATTTTGGTACACTAACTTGGGAATCAGTCTAAAATTTCTGTTGTTCTTTGAGATTGTTTAATACTCATATTGTAGGCATTTATTAAGACTTGTAATTTTTAAGATTTTTATTTTTAAGATATTTTAAAGATATTTATTAACTGATTTGCATGTTCAAAATGACCAATCTGCACATGCATGCATTTCATTTTGATTGGATTTAATACTAAAATGTCTGTAACTTTCTTATGAATAAAGTGAATGAGTTGATATCACAGCATAGTAGATAGTATGTGTATCTATAGATTGGTGTAATACAAAAATGCCAATACTCAGTATATGCATATCCTGTCTTTTGAAGGTTCTATATTTTTTCTATATTTCAAGGACCACAATGTTTATGTTTGTCATTAAATTCTTCTGAAGTTGGGGATTTTAGTATGTCTTGGCACTTACAAATTGGTATGGTTAAAATTACTAGCCAGCATGTGCATGCACAATTGTGCTAAATTTTGATTAGACAATTTCAAAATCTCCACAGCTTCCTTATATATGATGCAAACATGAAATTCAAACTAATTATGGTAATCATATGTACATGATACAAATACCTGTTGGATGACATCAACGGAATTACAGATTGACATATGCACATAACGTGCATTGCTTTCTTTCATTTTTTGGAACTGAAATGACCACAACTTTCTTATTAAAGGGTAGATTAAAATGATTGTTTGCTGTTAATTTGCAATATGAATGCCTACACATGCACATGTCAAGCATTTATTTCTGATTAGCTGCATACGTAATATTTATATAACTGGTAAATCTCTTATGAATGAGAAAAATGGAATTATATTGACATATTCCAGGTACATACTCCAAAAACTTAGAACGTAAAATATGATTAGTTGTGCAGAAGCACAATGACATAATTTCTTAAATGGGGGGATGTTTGCTTAAACTTCTCTCACACATCCTAACTGAAGAGCAACTTGAACTAACCAATGCAAGTCTCTCTTCCATTTTGAGTGATTGATGAAAAGTTCCTGTGGTTTTAAAAACGATAGAAAATGCATTGTTCCTTCAAATATATGTTGGTGCGAACAGATATTCTAAGTATTTTTTACAAACTATGGTCTTTCTCTGATCGATTGAGAGGGGTCGTAAAATCTTATGTCAGTAAAATAAAGGAGACATAATAGAAATTTGAAGGAGTGATTATTGGGATACCAGATCCCCCCTCCCCTCCCCCCCCCCCCCCCTCCCCCCCCCCCTTGTGTAAATATAGAAGAGAGAGGGTTAATTTGTGATGAGCCACTGTGATGAAATCTCCAAATGTTTTAGATATACATGTACAACAATATAAGATAAACAACTTTGTATTCAATATTTGTATTCACCTGAGGATGGATGTTAAAATCCAGAAAGCGCTAGCCATTTGAATATATTTTGGAACTGCATATTTTCCTGCTTTTTTATTTAGTTATTTTGACTGTGTGATATCAACTTTTTCTATTTGGATTATATATATATATAGATAGATAGAGAGAGAGAGAGAGAGAGAGAGAGAGAGAGAGAGAGAGAGAGAGAGAATTAAATACACACTAACAGTCTTAGGGTTCAAGCCACATAATGCTGTAAATTCTAGGTGGAGGACCTCTGGATAGTGAGTACATGCTGCATAGATGTTCCCTATGACCCCCACCAATGATATGTTGCCTGATAATTCATTTAAAAATGTTTAAGGAAAGAAATTCCAATCTTGTTTTTGATATTGCACTTTCTTCTCATTTACTTTGATAAAAGGGGTGCTTAGTTTATTAAATTCCTGCAAAAAAGCAATCGATTGAAAAATGCTGGTTAAATTTCGAATTGGAACCTAGTAGGAAAAAAATACAGTACCTAAAATTTCTTGTGGTTAAAAAGTTAATTTCGATCTCATGGTGACATTTCAAAACAATAAACCATGGATGATTTATATGAATAATTTGTCACATACTTGACTCCAAGGAGGTTAGGTTCTTCATAATGATATCCCAGCTAGTTCCTCTCTTCTTTCTATGTCTCTACTGGCATTTTGAGACACATAGTTTTTGGGTGGTTTCCCACTCATATTACAAGCTTCCTTATACAGCACCTGGGTAGCCACTTTCAGAATCATTTACATGGTTCCCTGCATGTTTCATCTGTATCTCATAATCTGTTGCGTCAACTATGAAAAAGAAACTTGACATTAAAATCAAATGCAAAGAATCTAATCAAACATTAGCTTGCATATACACATGTATTTATTTTATTTTTCAATCTAACATTGCATGGTGACACATATGATTAACATATATAACATGAAACTATTTCCTAAACATGGATTGTTAAAGTACAAATACATGTATATGCATATTTAAGAAATAAGTTTAATTTTTGAAAGTATATTTAAGGGCATGAACTGCTGCGCTTTACGCCAGCATACTTCATGAAGAGTGTTGGTGTTTCATGAAAAGTATGCTGCATGTTTATGCCCTCTGACATGTAAATAAACATCATGATCTTAATTTTTAACAGATTATGAACACTCAACTTAATATATTTAGTGGTACCAGACAACTACATATAAATGTAAGCTTAAATATTTCTTGTATGTGTTGCTCTATTTCTACTGAATAGAAGTAATAGTATTCTTACTAGGCCTACTATATTCATAAAACTTTAATTGATACCAATAGAATTCGAATGCTGGACAACTCGCCCCCTCTTAGGACAACTCGCCCTCTCTCAGGACAAGTCGCCCCCTTCTCTTGAGATACTCGCCCCCCAGGGTTTGACATTAACTTTTTTGGGCACTAGACCAATCGGGCTACTTAAAATGATTTTTGCTAGACCTGACCTTACATCCACTAGCCCTGACCAACGTTCCAGAAAAAAATCTTATAAGATTCTCCATATCTAAATACATGTACTTAATTTAAATGAAAAATGTTAAAGGACACAACGCATGTTTCTAAACTTTTTTCATTTTTTCAGCAAAATTAACTCTTTTTATGCCTAAAACTACTTTAAATGTGTTTTAAATGAAATATTTTGCGTAGTTTTCAAGTTTGAAAGCGATGAAATTCAAATCTTGCGATATGCATATTTTCTCTCGCTAGTTTACGCGCCATTTTGTGTGACGTCATATGCGCCCTCGGGTTTGAAAACATCTATTAGCCATTTCATAAACAGATTAGATTTAATCGACAAAAAACCAATTTTCACGTTAACGGTTTGTAAATAATAATGCATTAAGATGTTTTGTGCCGTGCTCGGGTGTACTAGTTGTCGGTAGAAAGGATTTAGACTGAGTATTTTTCAATTTTTCGAAGGAAGGTACGAGAAAAAAGACGTGGATAATTTTTTTGTTGGAGCAAGAACTTTACCTTAAAAAAACACACCCAGTCACCTTTTCAAACATCGCTTGGACAGAGACCCTGATAAACTGCGAGAAAATGGATATATCGAAGCTATAAGCACTGGTAGGCCTATAGCATACATTCTGTTTTGCTCTTCAAATTCAATACACACTCGGATCAACTGACCTTCACCTTGTAACAACATATATCGACGATACAACACTGCACAATGTAACTTCTACCAACTGGTAGATTTACAACAACAAAAAATAAAGATACAAAATAATTGAACTTTTGATTATACAAATAATAGAATATTGTATTTCCTAACTTTAAATTGAATTATAAAATTATTTCTTTATTGAACTCGTAGCATCTTGAGTGCGTCAGTTGGCTATAACGCCGTGCTCCCACTTCGTACTTCCTAAAGACGTGCAGATCACAATTCAAAAATAGTAGTAAGATTGCTTTATCAAAATAAAATAATGTGATTACCACTTTAAATTTGAATATTTTTATTGATCTGTGTGTGTGTTGTCTTTTTCTTTCTTTCCGAAATGCACGCGTGACAATAGCTTGGCATAGGGCCTAGTTGTCAACAATTTAACGTATCATAATTTGTCTAATCCAAAAATAAATAATGATTGCACTGTTTATTTTAGAAAAACAGCGCCAATTACAGATGTGTAAAGGAATAACATCCCCAAACAGTTTGTAGACAGCGACCCATATAAACATTATTTACTCACAATTTTGCCGATTTCATACAGTCACGCTTTACTCGCTATATTTGGGTATTTACATCGTTATATGTGTGCACTGGTGGCGAACACATATAAAACTCGGACAATTTATCAACATCGATTTAAATGTTGCCCATGGTAAATTAATTAGGCCCCTAAAAGTTGAGTTTTTAATAATATCTCGCAGTACTTTCACAATCCGAAGGGCGCATGTGACGTCACTGTACCACGTGACTACCTACCTAATTAACTTGACTTTTTGAAATCGGGGCTTATATTTAAGTCTGTATTGTGGTTAATTATCGCAAAATTTCGGCGAACGAACTATTAGAATTAATTACTATAAGCATAAAGAAGACAAAATGCATGTAATATTGTATACTTTGAAAACATGAGATATGTCCTTTAAGTTTGAACTAAAATGCATTTAATTGTCTCAAAAAAATCTTTAATCTCTTCATTCAATTTGATGCTCTTACTTTCAACCCTTTTTTTAGTTTCTTTAAATTTTTACCGGCACGGAAAGTCTTTAATCCATTTAGAATAAATTGACCTCAATATTTTTTTTTATTTCTATTTCATAAGCCCTGCTTTGTTTCTACCCAACGTTTTCCTTTTTTTCTTTCTTGAGACATCTTTTGCTTTCATTGAGGACGAGATTTCATATTTGATTATATAGACATTCCCGCACATATGTTTAATAAACACTTTCTTATATTCAATTCAAATGAACTGTTTTGGTTTTTTTTTTAATGAAAATGAATTCAATAATTCTATTTAACCAAAACATAACTTCACACACATGAACAACGTGTAGATGTCGTAGAACATCGCTTACGACCGCGACTTATTATAACTAAAGATAGAGATTATGTCATCATGCAGTTCAAAATTGCTCACAAACTCTTTACAGTTATTTTTTTTTATATAAATAAAATATCTTATGATTTAAAGTAAAGTTTCTTAAATTTGTTTATATTTTTAACACGACCAATCGGACTAGTAAATAAACATTTTACCCGACCGGACCTATCATTTAGTAGTCTCGGTCGGTCGGACGTGCCTTAGTGTCAAACCCTGCCCCCGATATTATATATAAATATATTATCACATTTTATTTTTTTTTGTGTGTGTTATTTACACTTTTAACCCTATAAAGATACATCTTTTTCTTTCATACTTTAAAATGAATGGTAAATTCTAATAGAATTATACACATATTTAATTATTGCATTTCAGAAAAAGTTATATTATTAATAAATCAATTGACAAGGAAAATTATATTTACTGATCTTCAGGTAATTGATTAAATGTCTCTATTACTGAGAAAATTTTGAGGGTGTGGGTGTTTCTTTTATCGATATAGTATACATAAGTGTAAAGGTGAAGCATGAATATTCTGATACATGTAAGTATCTTTTAATGCATTTCTCAACTAATACCCGTTGAAAAATAATAAAATTCCCATTTTAGAAATTTTATAACGGCTTTGTTTTACTGATTCTTTTTACGCGGCAATTTCAAAGTGTAAAGAACTCTGATGATGAGTAACTCATAACGTTTGAAGTAAATTTATAACAGCTTGGGGGAAATCAAACAATTAGATTTAACAACAGACGCAGATTATTGATAATTATACTACGTCAGCTGTAGACCAAGCTAATACTCTCCCTATACCAAACCTAACTTGTTTCTGCTGAAATTATATATTTTACATGTACATAAAAGTGATGATGGATTTACTGAACCCAAACACTGGATTTCCACTAAAATCTTTCGTCTTGCATAAAAAGACACGAAGTTCGGTGTTTATGTGAACACGTCTTATTGTCTGTGATGTATATACTATCTATAAGAAATTCATTAATTTTTGCTAATACACCTCTTGGATTTAGACCAAAAATAATAATTGTAAACATGTATGATATGAAGGAGCGAATTATCTAGATGTACCAAGAGAGGGGGCGAGTTGTCCTGAAGAGGGGGCGAGTTGTCTTGAGTTGTACAAAAGAAATTAATACTTCTCAGTTTTCTTAAAATGTTTTCGAAGATCTAACAACGATAAAGTATGCTATCAATATCTTATTGCATGAAATATTATGTGAATAATTATATCACGTATAAATAAACAAAAAAACAAAAAACAAGTAGATCACATTGCTGGCATGAAATAAGATATAATCTATGTGTCAAGAGATCATTTCAAGAGGTTAATTCATCCTAAAAGACCAAGGATATGTGTGTCAATTATAGTTACTTTGTCTGAATGCTGTTTTTGGTGGAGTAGTTAACAAGAGGCCAACCAATCTGCTTAAAATAAGATCTTTGATCCGCTCCGTTATTGTTATGTTGTGACACAAAAATGGAGCGGATCAAAGACCTTATTTTAATCAGATTGGAGACCCACATATCTTATCATTCACCTGAGCATCAGTTAAAAGTACCACTAGTACCGAGGACAATGATATCCTGTTCTGCATATCTAAACTTCATTCTAATGCATCGCAACAGTATAAAACAAGATATGTTTTACACATATTTATCCATTTAGTTTCAATTTAGCATCAATAGAACTAAAGATGTTATTTATTTACACATAAACACTCTACATTACCCGCAACGTTATTCTTTACAAGACAAACGATACAACACGATACATGCACGATCGGATAGGATACACGCACGATATGATAGGATACACTCACGATACGATATGATACACGCACGATACGATAGGATACATGATAAACCTGATAAAACCAAACCCTGATAAAAGATCTTCACGATAGACCCGATAAACACAAAACACGATACGCGATCTTCACGATAAACGGAAAACCTGATAAGAATGTTGTAAATTCAGAAGCACAAAGCTTTAAGTTCATCGCTCATTCAACTATTAGAATAATTTTCATAATGACCGCTTTAGAAACATCCAATGCACTACACCGTATCTTCATACATTATATATTTCTATGCTATGAGTGATATTTGATATTCATAAGTAATTCTAACATATCTACTTGAATTTATGTAGCAATATTCCATTATCACCTGCATATGATGTTTATATATCTCAACTGATTCGATATGAAAGAGCTTGTTCTGCGTATAGTCAGTTTTTAAATCAAGGTAAGCTACTGACAAACAAGTTGATGGTACAGGGATTTTAACAGTCTCAGTTGAAGTCATCATTTCGCAAATTCTATGATCGTTATAACGATCTAGTTCGTCAATACAACCTCGCATTGGGTCAAGTGCTGTCTGACGATTTCATACCGATTGTCAAGCCGTTCTTGGCACACTGATTTTGACTGCGGATAACTCCGTTTACCTGATCAGGATATAGGGCTCACGGCGGGTGTGACCGGTCAACAGGGATGCTTACTCCTCCTAGGCACCTGATCCTACCTCTGGTGTGTCCAGGGGTCCGTGTTTGCCCAACTAGATATTTTGTATTCTTTATATGAGTTATGAAATTGATCACTGTTCGTTATCTTCACCTTGCATGTGAATAACGAAAATAAATGAAATATTAAAAAAAAATAAAATAAACAAAACCTGTTTGTTTTTAGATTCGCAATTTTGAAACGCTTAAAAGCGTTTGTGTTTAGTATGTAAAAAAAATCAAATAATCATCAAAACGGGCATAAATTTAAGCATCCACCCGTACGACTATTGGTACATGGTACAAGTGTACATGTACAAGTAAAAAAAAATCCAACGATGACAGCTGAGTCGTGCCAGTTGAGCAGACCTTTGGGATATGCAACACCATTGTATCCTTTCAAAACTTAATCTTCAAAATATGTGAAATACAATGTCCTTGGTAATGTTTGCTGTTAAACATGGATGATACACAAAATCAGATATAAGGACGTGCACAAGTTCAGTAGCTGGTATATAAGCAGATTACAGAAGTTAAGTTTGGGGAACAGATAAATAGATAAACAGAAAGATAAACAGAGCAAAAACATTATTTGAACCAAGGGGCATGTCCCTGGACTCAATCGCCGTAACATAAACTATCCTCTTTACTAAACATTAATTATCTAGTAGTATTTTGTTAATCGTCTCTGTGATTTGAAAGCAAATTTTCAAGAACAATTTTTTTTTCAAGAATGCATGACTCTTTCCTTATAATCTTCAGACAATCTATGGTTTAGGGGTTCTTCCTAAAGCCATGTCACTCTTGCAGTACTTTTCTTAAACCTCATTTTCTTTAGGGATCCACTGATGCTTTTAAGGTACCATTGAATAAAAGTAATCACTTGAAAAAAACAATGTCATTCTTAATGAATGTATACAGTATATGAGAACATGCACCTTTTAGTGATTAGAAACACTCAATATCCTCAATTTATTTTCAACTCTTAATAATTGAAAAGTTACAAGCTATCGATTTACTTAATATCTATTTGTGTTAAGATGATCAATGAAATCGGTATCTTAAAATGATAACTTCATTAATTCTTAAGGGAACAGTAATCAGCACTGTCGACTATTATACTTATTTGTGTGATATATGATCACTACCTTTTCAAAAACTGTTGAAATAAAGAAACTTTTCTTCATATAAGATATATGACTAAAGTGACCCTGACCTTTCCAAAATGACTTTGAGAAACCTTTGTCCAAAAGATAACTATTCAAATATTGTTGAAAAGAATTTTTTTTCATATACAAAGTATATGTTCTGACTGACATCGACCTTTCAAAAATGACCCTGAGTGACTCTTGTCTGAAAGTCATTTGTCCATTACTTATTTGTGTGATATATGATCAATATCTGTTTAAACACTGCTGATATAAAAAAACCTTTTCTTTATAAAAGGTGCATGTATATGTTCTGAGTGACCTTAACCTTTCCAAAATTTTAAAAAGTCATTGAGAGACCTTGGTCCAAAAGTGCCTGTCCCAAAAAATACTTGTAATCAATTATGATTAATTTCTGATTAAAGGTTTCAGAAATATGAGTTCGGACAGACATGACAGCAACTATATGCTTCCCCGAAAAAAATTCAGGGAGCATAAGAATGTTTTCAAGATTGCATTAACTTTGATGGTTTTGGCCACAAAACTCAGGCTAGAAGGAGGCAGAGAGCATGCCAATCATACTTTTTGTTTCCTTTTGCCAATAGATGTTATACATGTATTAAAAAATGGGTCAAAATTGGCTCAACCATTCCAGAAAAAAAGTTGAAAATGTTCAGTATCAAGGGACAACACATAACAATAGGTAAACCGAAGGACTCACACCAACTAGAAATACAAAAAGAAGCCTCTCCAGTTGGCAGTTTGTGTTTTTCATCTTGGGTCACATACATTGTACTAGCTGGTTAACATTTGCAAGAAGCAATTAAAAGCAACATTCCTGATAACATCTATGTCTTTTAGACACATGAAAACAAAAGTACGTACCATCTATCCTTCTGTGTTTAGTAAACCAGAAGTGATAAAAGAATTATATAGGTTACATAAGGAATATGTTTTGGTTCCAGCTGACAAAGCTAGTAAAACATTGTCTTTCTTTGTAAGGCTCATTATTACAACTGTATTTTAAACGAACTAGGCATTGATTCCACCCTTGGTAATCATACTTATACTCCAACTGCCCTTTTAAAAGATGAAATTCTTCAAAACCATGCTTCAGTTTTAGACAACCAGTCAATGGGTCGAATGAATATGAGTTACCGTACCTATACTGGATTCCTAAACTACATAAGAACCCTTACAAACAAACATGCATTGCTGGATCCAGTAAGTGTTCTATCGAGCCCCTCTCTTTGCTCCTCACGAAAATGCTAACAGCTGTGAAGGAGAAATTTCAAACTTACTGTGCGACTACATATGCCAGAAGTGGTGTTAATCATTCTAAAGAACTTTTAGTAAACTTGAAATAGCATAATTTTACCCAAATCAATAACATTAAAACTTTTGACTTTTCAACACTATACACGACCATTCCTCACGATAAATTAAAGACTAGACTTTTTGACATCATAGACAGTTGCTTCTTCAACAAAAACGGAAAACGGAAATATTCATATCATATTCATATCTAGTGATCGGTCATTCAAAAACTTACTTTGTTAAACGCCACTCTGATTCACGCACAAGTACTCTGAAGTTGAAATAAAAAATATGCTAGAGTTCCTCATTGACAATATCTTCGTGGTTTTTGGTGATCAGGGGCGCGTTTTAGAAAAGAACTTACGACTTAAGGCCAAATTTACATACTGGAAATTTCCAGTTTATTGTAAGATCATTCACTCCAAATGCAAAATATGTTTTTTAAAATGTTGAAAATCAAGTCTCAGAAAAGTTTTACTTCACTCACTCAATGTAATAACAGTGTAATACAATTTAAGACTTGCGACTTTGTCGTAAGTTGTTTTGTAAAACTGGACCCAGGTCTTTCAACAGTCTGTTGGAATTCCCATGGGCACGAATTGTGCTGTCTGACGTGTTTCATACCGATTGTTAAGCCGTTCTTGGCAACTGATTTTGACTGCAGATAACTCCGTTTTCCTGATCAGGATATAGGGCTCACGGGGGTGTGACCGGTCAACAGGGGATGCTTACTCCTCCTAGGCACCTGATCCCACCCCTGGTGTGTCCAGGGGTCCGTGTTTGCCAAACTATCTATTTTGTGTTGCTTGTAGGAGTTATGAGATTGATCACTGTTCGTTATCTTCACCTTGCATATTGTTTATATTTACATGTATAAATGCAATCATTATTTTGTATTCAAATCAATTTTATCTCATCTTATTAGTTTTACTAACAAGGGGTGTTATATTGTACCAAAACTCATATAAACTATTATCAACAGTCGCATGATGGTAACTAAGTCGCTGTAAAATTGTAAAAATATGACATCACAAATCTCGCTAGTTTGTGATTTGAATCGCGGCCAAGTTGTTTTTACGTCACAATGCACTGCACTTTAGGCATTATTTACATTTTCGGCTGAGAGTGCTAAAAAGTCAGCTGAAAAGTATTTTCCAAAAAAGTGTACACACTATATTCATTGCACACACTATTCATCCACATAGGTATTAATTCAGCATATATCATTAAAATAGAAACTGTCAAAACACGGACAGAAATCAATTTCATCTTAGATCTTGATTAATAGAAAAGTCAATTGAAAATAAAACCTAACCCGTAGAAAAATAAACCAATTTCAGGAAAAACAACTATAATGATAACAACTTGTAGTAAAGTTTAGTCCAATTTCAAACTGATGTTATTCTAGAGGATGGCAGGTCTGGTTAATCCATCACATAGGAAATTAGAAATAATAATTCATAAATGATTAAGAGAAAAAAAGGGTTTTAACCATCCGAAACCTTGATCTTAAAGATTTTAAGGTAAGGGAGAAATATTTTTACATGTCATACCACTAGTATATATAGTGTTCCGATTTACCCGATTCTTTGCCGGAATTCCCCGACTTTAAGCCTACCTTTTATTTCGCTGAGCATGGTGAATTTCAGCGTTATCAACCATAACAAAACTATATTTAAGGCTCGAAATCTTCTCTTTCAAAATATGTCCGTCAACATTTTCTTATTACGTACTTTTCATTGTAGGAAGAAACAATTAAAACGGAAATGAGTTTTAGCGAATTTACTAGAACGTACTCTATTGTGTTTTAGAGATGCATATCGTTTCCATTCTTTTTAAAAATTTCTTATTCAAAAAGATATATATATATAGGCCTATATACACTGTAGTTAAAAAACCGTTTTAAATGTTCTAATATTTAAAATGATTTACATTTATGTTTTTGATTACAGAGACCATAAAAACTAATAAGCACCTTATATATTTACACTGCGTTGATGAAAATTTTAATAATGATAAAATATATTAGTAATAATAATAATAATGATGCTTTATGAAGAGAAGGTAGCCCTATTGATACAAGGCATTATTCTTCCCCGGGGCCTTCTGAAATACAAACAACATAGGCCTACACATAGCAATACGTACAACCAAAGATAAACTTATAAAGATAGATTCCGTGATGATATGTATTACAAAATTGTATTTACGACAAGTATGGATGCCAAATTCATAGTATAGTATAGGTACATGTACATGTAATACACGAGGGGGGGGGGGTAAAGATGGTGTATGTGGGTGGGTGGGGTGGGGGGTGGGGGGGAAGGGTTAACGAAAATGCATCCATATATTTTCAAATACATACACATGTATACAAAGCATGTATTTAGAAATAACGACAGCTAATTATAAATGTTTCCATATTTCTTCTAAAACCAGAGACAGTCTGATTAAAATCAAACCACTCACTTCGCTTGATATACGGACAGTTGCTGTGTGGGAGCGAAGTGAGAGGTTTGGTTTTAATCAGACCGGACAAGAGACGGCGATAATTCTATATCTAATGGTACCTCATTAGATACAGCTACGCCTGAATATTGAAGAGCGTTTTTGAAACAAAATTGTTCGATGTTTTGGTAAACACAGATTATAATTTAATTCGGGACGCATGGAATAGGAATCATGAGTTTGGAGAAAAAAATCTCGTAGATTTTTAGAGCTCACACCATTAAAAGATTTTGTTTTGTTTTTTTACAATAGAATACACGCAATTACTCCACATTTAACCATCTTTAGTTTAACTTTTCAAACAAGGATTTCGATGGCTAGCCTTATAATGGTCATGATTGATTTAAATACACATTATTTTTAGATAGTTTTTGATTATGATATTTCTATAATGTTATTGAAAAGAATATTTGTATATGTGTATCAACCAATTCTTAAAAATTATCCAAAGGATTTTAATTAACAAGGTATATTAAACTATTTTTTCTGTATAAGAATTGGGAAAACGTCATCAGACACGGATAGAAGACGCAACGTTAAATCTTGCACTCGCAAAACATGACAACTTTTCTACTTCCTATCACAATTCAAATACACGTTAATTGTAAATAGTGTTTGAATATTTGTATGATGTTATTGAAAAGAATTGTGTGTGTGTGTGTTAATAACTTTTTAAAAATGATCAAAAGCAATTTAATTAACAAGGTATATTGAACTATTTTTTTTCTGAATAAGAATTGAGAAAACGTCATCAGACACAGGTTAAAGACGCAACGTTAAATCTTGCACTCGCAAAACATGCCAACTTTGCTACCTCATATCACAAAAAAATATACACAATACATGGATATAATTACTATATATAGAAAGTACACACCCTATATAGTATTAGGGCATAAAATTACCAACTTCTGAAAATAGGCCAAAATTGACCCTTAATGTACCTTCTCTTTACTTGTGTAAAGCCCTTTTATGGTCTTCCAACAGTCTGTTGGAATTCCCATGGGCACGAATTGTGCCCCTTTGTTAGCTGACCTGTTTTTATATTCATATGAAGCAGAATTTATTCAAAAACTTCTACGTGAGAAGAAAAAATCTCTCGCTGTGACCTTCAATTCGACTTTTAGATATATCGATTACGTTTTGTCTATTAACAATGATAGCTTTCATTCATATGTCGATTTGATATATCCCTGTGAGCTCGAAATAAAGGACACCACAGAGTCGTCCACTTCTGCTTCATACTTAGATATTTTATTGAAAGTAGACATTAACGTCAAACTGACAACTCAACTGTATGACAAACGGGATGATTTCAGCTTCTCCATCGTCAACTTCCCACATTTATGTAGCAATATTCCATTATCACCTGCATATGGTGTTTATATATCTCAACTGATTCGATATGCAAGAGCTTGTTCTGGGTATAGTCAGTCTTTAAATCGAGGTAAGCTACTGACAAACAAGTTGATGGAACAGGAATTTCAACAGTCCAGATTGAAGTCAGCATTTCGCAAATTCTATGGTCGTTATAACGATCTAGTTCGTCAATACAACATTGCATTGGGTCAAATGCTGTCTGACGTGTTTCATACCGATTGTTAAGCCGTTCTTGGCACACTGATTTTGACTGCGGATAACTCCGTTTACCTGATCAGATATGGGGCTCACGGCGGATGTGACCGGTCAACAGGGGATGCTTACTCCTCCTAGACACCTGATCCCACCTCTGGTGTGTTCAGGGGTCCGTGTTTGCCCAATTATCTATTTTATATTGCTTATAGGAGTTATGAGATTGATCACTGTTCGTTATCTTCACCTTGCATGATACAGATTATAACCAACATGTTTTCAATAGTTCCGGATTAGGCGAAACAATATCCATTTATTTTAAAGGATTTTTACCTTAATTTAAGGTGTTTTTCAAAATTTTAAACCAGGCAAAAGTGAAATTCCATGACTTTCCATGACCTCTCTCAAAATACCATGACTTTCTCAAGACCTTAAACCAAATTTCTTGACCGAGTTCAAATTCCATGAACCGTACAAACCATGTATATGCATTACACTGTAAGGTTTAATATCTTTGTTCCAAACTTGAAGTAATTCATTGGTAACCTATATGATACACTCATGAGGAACATATATATATCAAATAGTAATTGTAAACTAAGAGAATGGTTTTAAAAAGAATGCACCTCATCCTCTCTACTCAAATACATGAGGGATTTGATCCATCTTTACATCTACATATCTGGTAACTGATCATCTTCCCCTCCAAACACGGGGATGAGATCCCTGGGTCAATAAGACCCTGCAATAGGATGCATTGGTGTTGGAATGCTGAAATATCTTGTAGCTTTCTTTTGTTATTGGCTGTTCGAAGTGGTCTCAAAAGCAAAGGCTTCTCACAGTCTTGTTTGATTTCTGATAGATTTCCTATATCAATGTAAAGAAAATTATGAATGCAAAACTTTCAGTTTTGTTAAAGCATTACCAGTACTTGAATGTTTCAGTCCAAATAAACTGTCTTCAAAGTTGTTGAAATAGTTTGTACTGTCAGATATCTAGAACATGTACTGCATTAGTCTACAAGAATATTCATAGCATTCAAGCATGGAAATAAATGTGTACACACTTGCAGACATCCCAAAACATATTTGGATGTGACATAGTTTTACTATGATAATTTACTTACAATTTTGCATCAAGTGTTTGCTTTACGAATTACATACCTATGGGGATTAAGGATATCCCAGAAAGGGTTGTCATACTCCTTTACACCTGTGTCCTTTCTCAAAGGTTTCTTTGATTCTTCTGTTTATCGCATATTTGATCTTTCTACTGTCATTCTTATGTTTAATGTTTTACATCATATGACTCCAGAGTATTTACATGTTTTTAGATTTGTTAATGAGGTAAACACAAGAAATACAAGACAGAGCTCTACAAATTTTATCTATGTTACAAGAGCCAAGACAGAATATTTTTGAAGATCTTTTATCATTTCAGCAGCAATTTTATGGAACTCGTTACCAGATTTTATAAGAAAATGTACAACTACCACATCTTTTAAATCAGCCTATCTAAAACATTATTTTGACACTCAATAATACTCGTGTGTTTATTGTCTCTTTTCATTTAGTTCTTATCTGTATGTATATAAATTGTGATATTTCCATGCTTTGTGATATATTATGTTCTCGATATGTATATATGTTATAGACAGGACCACAATGTAAACTAGTTTATACAACTAATTGTGCAATCCTGTATAAATAAAGGATATTATTATTATTATTATTATCATCTTTATTTCCCGAAGAGTTCTTTATCCCTGGTTTAATGAACACCTATTTCTGTCTGCCTGTGAATCACATTTGAAATTCAGTACATGTAGCATGATTTAAATGCAATAGATATGTAAACTAATCACTATTTTAATCCTACATACATGGAATTTCGGACAACATTTCAAAATTGTTGCCCCTGCATGGTTACACGTCAATGATAACATGTTAAAGTCAGCTATCAGTGAAGCAACTTTCATTGCAAATTTTATACAAGTCTTCTTTTCCGCATGAAATGTTTCAAACGGAATCCTACAAGAAGAAAAAAAAAAAGAATATTGCTGTCAAATTCAATTTTCATTTGCAACATGATTGTAAGGTGGCATGAACAATAATTTTGCAAGTTATTGCTAATTATTGTTAAAAAAGCAAAAAATATGTTTGTTGAAAAAGACTTTTTCATTAAATTCTCATTAATTACAAAAATATAAATTCATATATATCATCCATTACATGATCATGCTGTATTATCAAGACTTTAAAAATTCAAGACTGTAAAAACATTCGAATTCCCAAGTATCATTCACCCAACCTCATCTTTAAATTTACCTTTTCACATAACCTACAGTAACAATTTCAAATGCTAATACTAATAGTTGTGGAATAAATCAGAAGAGATCATACTTAATACAAAATATAGCCTTTTGATGAGGTCAATCCCTAGATATGTATAGACCTTAGAGAAAGCATATCGACAAAGCACAAATGCAAGTTCGACCTATATGCTTTCTCTAAGGTACATATACATATATCTAAGGATTGTGTCGAATCAAAAGGTTATAGTATATCTAGTCTAGTTTTTATATCAGTTATTGAACAATATCTTTAAAATACATATTTTGAACACTAAATAGTTTCTCGTACGAGGCTTTGTTACGTCATACTAATTATGACGTTTATAACAGCTGAAGTATCGGTTTTATAGAAACATCAACTTTATGTTGATCATTCTAACGCCATTACTTTTGTTTTTCATGGAGAATTGTTTTCAATTTTAGAAACACCAGGTTTTTAAGTTTTTTTAAAAGCTTAAAATTGAAATACTCAGATTTTAAGAAGTTTTATTCTTGAACATATGATCAAGTTTAAGCCAGCAAAATAACTCACCAGGGAATAATAACGAAAAATAATAAACCCCTTTATGAACAGCACAAGAACTTACTGTTGGCTGGATTTAATGTCCTGTAGAATAACTTTTGATATGTTTTTCATTGAAGCTTACTTAGAGGCTCCAATGTAGTTGGAGTAGACTTCACTATTACGTAATTTGAAAGGAACTCCTCTATTAATTAATCATAGCACAATAAGGTTTTTTTTCTTTTTAGAAATATTTAGAAAAAGAAATCATGGTTATATTGATTGTACATGTACAATGCCATATTTTGCTACACATGTATATATGTATGATGGTGTTGGAACTTTATACAGTTTAAGCAAAAAACAAATGAACATCTATTACATTTAGATACCTGCTAGCTGCATTTGTGCACAATGCATTGGCAGTCATCTCTTACTGATATTTGTAGATGTGTCATCAAAGAACAAATTCACAGGAATTGACAGTTTTCGAATGCGTTGATTCTGATACGAATTGAGAACATAAGACTTCTCCTAAAATAAAAACTATTAGGGTTACTTGGCTGCTTTCATTAAACAAAGTAATTTTCTATACATTGGGTCTATAAAACACAGTAAGAATAACAAAATAAATTTTTGTTTAATAGTAAAAATCTCCCTAACAAGAGGCCCATCGCTCACCTGAGTCACCTTGGTTCATATTTAAAGATTTTTCCTATTCGTATGTAAAACTTTTTACCCCTATTGTCCCCTCATCGTACTCGCATGGGTTATGAATTTAACAAACGTGAATCTACATTATGTCAGAAAGCTGCCATGTAAATTTGGTCATTATTGGCCCAGTGGTTCTGGAAAAGAAGTCGAAAATGTAAAAGGTTTACAAACGGACGGACAGACAGACGACGGACAACAGATGATCAGAAAAGCTCAGTTGAGCTTTCAGCTCAGGTGAGCAAAAAACTGCAAATGGACCTTGTCGAAAAATTATAATCATGAATTGTAAATGAAATCTTAATTTACATTTCACTTGAATGGTTTACAAAACCTTATGACCAAGATCAAATTCCTTCTGACTACACTATATCTTATACTTCGGCCAGCTTTTCCGATGTTGCCATTTCCGTAACTTTTATGTGATCTGCTGAGTATGCAGACAAACTAGATAATGGAGCAGCACTGCATTTTTTGTCTTCACCAAACAGCTGTTGAAAGAAAATCAACAAAAAATATGGTTATGGTTATATGTACATAGATGTACTACAAATAGATGAGATACCAAAATATGTTTTACTGATGAAGCTTGAATTTATATCAAACAAAATGATGATTAGCCTAGACTGTCATCTAAGTATTAATTATGTCATATTGTCAGGCAATGACAACTTTGTTCACAACTAAACTGGAACACTGGTTTCACATCAATATTTTACGTTGATGTGGACTCTAAAATCATAATATTCATGCATTTTAGCCTCAACAGAAGTTTATAGATTTAATGTCCAAATTTAGTTAAGCCGACTGTCCAGGTGGCCTAGAGGTTAGAACGTTCACCTGCATGCGGAAGATCAGGGTTCGAATCCGAGATACAATCAACCAATCAATAGTTAAGCAGATGCGCATCTCAAATTACAAGGGCATGAATTGGATATTACATCGTACCTTTGATTGTCTTCATTCCTTTCCTGTTTCAATATTTCTAAATCAGCCAGAATAAAATTTTCCTACAAGAGTAAAATTATGCAAAATAATATGCTGTAAAACGTATACGGTACCAATTTTGATGCACCAGATGCGCATTTCGACAAATAATGTCTCTTCAGTGATGCTCAACCGAAATGTTTGAAATCCAAAATAACTATGAAGTTTTGGAGCTAAATATAGCCAAAAACAGCGTGCCAAAAAAGTGGAGCCAAATTTGTCCAAGGATAAGAGCTATGCACGAGGGAGATAATCCTTAATTTTGAAATAAATTTCTAAATTTTATAACAGCAATTAAATATACATCCGCATTTTCAAGCTAGTAACGAAGTACTTAGCTACTGGGCTTTAGAGACCCTCGGAGAAGAACAGTCCACCAGCAGAGGCCTCGACCCAGGGGTCCTAATGTAAAACTAATACGGTACCAATTTTGATGCACCAGATGCGGATTTCGACAAATAATGTCTCTTCAGTGATGCTCAACCGAAATGTTTGAAATCCGAAATAACAATGAAATTCTAGAGCAATTATATTCAACAACAGCGTGCCATATGTAAACTCACTACATATACAAACAGTCATCAATAATAGATTCATATATGCAGACGCACTACATACGCACATGAAAAATATATATATATATATATGCAGACTCACTAGATACACACATTTGAAAAATGTTTTACATATGCAAACTCGCAACATGCACACATTTGACAAAAGGTCTACATATGCGAACTAAAGACATATACACACATGAAAAACGTTACATATATGCAAATGAAAAGTTCTAAATATGCAAAATCACTTCATATACACACATTCATTAACAATAAAGTCATATATATTCAGACTCACTACATATGCAAACATATAATTAATAGATCTACATGTGGAAACTCACTACAAATAAACACACTCAAAAAATAAATTCATATATGCAGACGCACTACATATGCACACACTCAAACAAAGCTTTGCATATGCAAAGTTACTACATCAGTGTTAGAAATTTGTTTACAACTTGATATAGACAGCGGGTCTATGCAAAAACATGATGACATATACCTCATCAAATTGGCATTGACTTCTAATGTACTTAAAAACATATTTTCTTTTCATTTCAATAACAATGCCCTCCATTCCTCATATCGTTTTTCAGATGTCGACTTTGGGGATCACTGTATTGCTTTAAACCTAGAAAATCGGCTTAGACAATTTGGTCTATCTCAATTACAGTTGGCATATACCACTGTCATTCGATATAGACTCGCTCTACGGTTAATTTCGAACACTGCTACATATACACACATATAAACAATAGTTCTCAATAAGTAGACTCACTATATATACACACAGCCACAAACAAAGCTCTACATATGCAAAGTTACTATATATACACACGTATAAACAATAGTTCTACATGGGCAAACTCACTACAAATAAACACACTCATAAACAATATATAGATACATGCAAATTCATTACATATACCAGATGCAAACTCACTACATATACACCTGCATAAACAAAGCTATACATGATGCACACCACATATACACCCACATAAACAAAAGTGCAGCATGATGCAAACTCACTAAATAAACCCACACTCATGCTCAATAGTTTTATATGTACAAACTCACTACATATACACACATTCATAAAAAAGCTATATATGCATGATGCACACTACATATACACACACATAAACAATATTTCTTCATATACAAAGTTACAACATATACACACACTCACAAACAATAGTTTTACATGTTCAAAATCACTGCATATACACACTTTCAAAAACAAAACATTTACATGTGCAAACTCACGACATATACATACCTTCATAAACAACTCTCTTTTTCGACAATTTTATTGATAACTGTGTGCCACATTTTATGATCTAAAAACAAGGAAATGCTTCCTAGCGCTTTTAAATTTCAATACTTCTGCCAAGGAGGGGGTCTTCCCAAACACCTAGTGATTTCTTAGGCACTTTCTAAAATTGTCCCCTACTTGTATTGAATTCTCTTCATGCTTCTAAATGCATAAGAACCCTGTAATCATATCCCGGTTATTTGTAAACAGGCAGGTAGATGTCATTTTGCAATTTCTCAAAATACCATTATTCCAAGCTCGCGTACATGTAAATAGATGAGGTGAATCACACAAACTCTTTTACATAAATTGGTATGCCTTAAGTCATAATAATGCAAGATGAAGATAACGAACAGTGATCAATCTCATAACTCCTATAAGCAATACAAAATAGATAGTTGGGCAAACACGGACCCCTGGACACACCAGAGGTGGGATCAGGTGCCTAGGAGGAATAAGCATCCCCTGTTGACCGGTCACACCCACCGTGAGCCCTATATCCTATTCTCACACAATAAAAGAATGAAGAGAAGCAGACAGAGACCAACAATCAATTATGTTAATCACGAGACTATACTTTACAATTTTCGTTAGAATATTTGATATGTAACAAACGCGAAACTTAATATGTAACTCTTCATTCATTAATCATATACATGTATCAAATTACAGATTTCTATATTAAGTCATTGCAGTAAAAAGTTTAGGAAACTATACAATTAGCACAATGCCTCATAAAGTCTTGTAAAATAGGTATACTGTGAAGAAATCTTAATTAGATCTGTAAACATGCATTAGTAATTGCATACCAAATTTCCACTTTCGTAATTAAAGCATGGTGAAAAAGGAATGGGAAAGCAAATATTGAAGAAGTTCATTCAACATTAAAGTAACTTAAGTCCTACATTTTTGTTACAATATGTAAACCATAACAAAAGAGAAATTTGATATAACAATATTCATAAATTAGGTAATCACATATCAAAATTTCAAATTCCAAAGCTAAAACATGGTGGAAAAACGTCGGGAAAACTATGTTTCACACAGCCTCATATATTCTGTAAAATTCACTCGACTGTGATGATTGAACATACGATAGTGAAACACATATGTAATAGGACAGGAAACAAGTGGGACAGAGCGATGGACAGACAGACAGAAAAACTAGAGCAAATCTATTGACCCTTTGGTCTTACTTGTAGGGAACTAAAAATAAAATCCATAGTCTTAACATATTTATGAAAAATCATATACATTATGGAGCTTATGAATTAGATCACAGTGCAAAATAATATATTCGTCGGTACCTTCTTTCCTCTTTTTCCCTTTCACATCAGTCTTCATATTTCCTTCCTATTATAATTTGCTTTAAATTTGTCATCAGCATAATATTCACTTGCAACAAATAATAGGTATGAATGTGTGTAATAAGGAAATGTACTACCAACAGGTATATATGCTAGGGATGTAATGGAGTATTTGACTATTGCTTGGTCATACCGAACATTGACTAAGTGGGATCCAAGCTGAGAAACTGAATTTCCTCGGATATCGTAGACCAGAACATTTCTTTAAACCGTGTGCCCAAGTAATATAAGGAGATGTATGCATAATTATGTTCACTTATTTCTTTAATGTGCAATATCTATTAATTGACCTTATAAAATATATCATTATAGATACAGTCCCTGAAACGTTCTTCTTTCCCACTTGAACGGTGAGCGAACGGTGAATGCACGGTGAGCGAACGGTGAACGAACGCAGAGAGAACGGTGAACCAACGCAGAGTGAACGGTGAACGCAATTTGGTGAACGGTGAGCGAACGCAGAGCGCAGAGTGAAGGGTGAACGAACGCTGATCGCACACTGAACGCAAAATGATATATTTACTCGGAATGTTTCGGGTTTTTCCCCTGGGCTTTTACTTTTTTTTATAATCAAGTAATAAAATACATGTACATGTATATTTCATCAATTAATAAAATATGAAATAAACCGGAATCGTGATTAACCATATTTTACAGTTTTGGATATATTCAATGTAATATATTTTTGTACAAGTACCGAGTATACATGTATATATTTCATGAAATTATCGCAAATTGGACATTAATACACGCGAAAGTCATACACAAACAAAACCAAAATTTGTATGTACATTGTGTATACAATTACATGTACAGATACATTTAATGCATGGGTATAATATATATACAATGCATGTGAATAGGAAAACACAATAGTCTACATTTGTAGTGACATCCAGAATTTACAGGTGTTCGGGTATGGCTTCAACTTTACGGGCTCGATCGTTTGGGATACCCGTAATTAACAAACACCCCCAAAAGGAGTCAGGATAGATGCAGTAAACAAAAAATACGGACAGTATACCTTGTATCAACATCTCAAAACTCCTTACAGTATTGAATATTCCTACTTACATTTTGTGTCATTCATTTGTCGCTGCTACATCGACCCGAGGAAATAATCTTAAAATTTATGCACATGTAAGTACAAAACTTACTATTTATATTACCAATGTGACCATAGATTGTAGTTCGATCGAGCAATATTTGTGTAATGTTTAAAGGCTAATGCAGAAACGTACAATATAAACAATTACATCTCTGCATTAAGGACAAATGTTACAAAAGTTTCAAATTTGGCAAGAGTAGTAGATATCAGTTTATTGACAATATCTTTCATAAATATAGGCGTAAAATAGCGATATCAATTTGACATTTTGACGTGTACATATGGTAAATTTACATTGTGTAGCATCGTTTCTTTTTGTTTTTCAAAGTATGCGAGGTTTAACTTGTTTAAAACTCGTGTCAAGCAATGCAAAATAATTATAATAATTTGTAATTTTGCCCAGACTTGTAAATGCTAAATCTTCAACAGAGGTTTTCATTACCAGGGGGGTTTTCTCTACCTGAAACTGCCTTATTTTTTGTACTTGGGTTAAATTCATAACGACAAACTGTTATATCCGTCTCTCATTTAGAATTGTTACAACAAAAGCTCAAATGAACCTTTCGACATTCACAGTGGATACTCCTGACATTTTGTACTTCAAAATAATTTTTTTGATATAGTAAGAAAGTCTCCTTCCACTCTTACGCACACGTTCAATTTTCATTTTCACCTTGCTATCAAGATTGGTCTTTTCACTATGGTGTTCCGAATGACAATGAAAAGACTGAACGAAGAACGAGCGGTGAGCGCACGCTGAACGTAAAACTGTGAACGGAGAGCGCACGGTGAACGCACGCTGAACAAACGGTGAACGCACACTGAGCGAACGGTGAACGAACGGTGAGCGAACGGTGAGCGAACGGGAGTCACTTACACCTCCAAAAAATGCCGCTCATATTGCTTTAACCTAAAATGTTTCCAATAAATAACAGGCAATACCCATTGACAGATCAATCTACTTTTGCGCTTGTCTGTCTAACAGATCAAAAAATCCGGAACAAGAGGTAAACTGAAAGTTTGTCATTTCACTTTGGATACCGGTTTGATCAAAGACGTCAGACTTGACCGATAATCCGAAGCTTTCGTCATCAAGTATTTGCAAGCAAATGCTGTCCACTTCTCCTGGATGTTGTGTGGTAGCTTACATAATATAGAAGCTATACCAGAAGATGCATTAAAGTGGGCCAATAACGTGGAGTAATTTGGATTTTTTTTTCATGAGTGATTGAATTTCAGAAAGATTTCAAACAAGTCGTATAGTTTTCTGTTCGTGGCTTTTGGGAATGATTATAATCGGATTCCAATGTTCTAGGTTCCCGTATCGTTCACGAAGACACTCACAAATTCTCACAAGGGTTTCTGATGTGTCAGAAACATTTGATGACCTAATGGTTGCGGCATATCTCGAAGAGGTTGGTCCCAGCCATTTCGTTAGACGACGAAGTTCCTCAGAATTTGTAGCACCCGATTCCTTCATTATTTCTTCAAACTGAGCCTTCCAAAATTGTAGTAAGGCAAGAGGTGAGCGAGTCCTTTTTGAGGAGGAACTGGGTGAGGTATGGGTTTTATCTGTATGGTGAGAAAATCCATAGAATATGAGGTTGTTTTGGTATGAAAGGTGGTGCATCCAAATTAAATTCAATTGATGGTTTTGTTTTCTCGTTCACATTGAAGGCTAATTGTTCGTTAAGATATTGCGTCGTATGCTCCATTGGCTCCATGGGTTTCATTTCATCCAACTTATCCAGATGTCGTGATCTAGGCTCTACATTGACAACTTCATTTTCCAGTGCTTTTACTTCTATCTTTGTCATATTCGGTTTTTGTATAGCATTTAGGAGCTTTAACCCTGCTTCAAGTTCTTTCTTTTGTCTCAAGGTTGCAGCTTGAGATATTTCGCCCTCTCCTGTGATAGCTGCCTGCTGTTTCAGTACTGCCATCTCTTGCTGAAGAGATTTCAGCTTAACCGTCGCCGCTCCTGCCTTTGCATGTATGAGGGCAAGTTCTGAAGAAGAATTTGGTATACGACTGTGTTTTGATTCTGTTGATTTTGCAATTCTTGAACGATGCACTACTTATCGCACTTCTTTGCACTTTCAATTGATAATGCACGTTGTTTATACTTATGAAGATTCACTTCTAATCTAGTTCTCAACAAGAAAATACATATTATCCAGTAGAGGTTGAACAGCAGAGGGTTTGAAATATCATTTTCAAAATTGTCTACATAGTTCAAGTTTATATTGTTGAACTGTATGATGAAATGAGATTTTCTACAACGACCCATTGAATCTGCATTTCAACTGTTGTCTGGTTGACGATCAAATGCGAATCTTCAATCCATGCAGGTCATCCTCAATTTATGCACGAAAATTGCATAATTTTTACAATATGTCCTACACAGAAAGAGGGAGCTACTAACTTTTAAAAACTATTTTGGCTGTTTACATGAGAACATTTTGTATCATAACAACATGACACGCATGCACTTTCGTATGACGTTATTGAATGACTGTTATAAATAGATCATCGATGTACCTTAATAGAAAATGGAAAAGTAGCACATTACCCTAGGTTTTAAATATTGGTCTAACTGGCGATAATGACGGTAAAACACCCATAATTTATCAGAATTACTGATAGAATCCTACCACTTTCAGTAAGAAATAATTATTAAACATTTAAGGACAAAACCATCTAGCCTATGTTTTACATATTGCACTGATGCTATGCAGTTTTCCTTAAAAGTTTTCTTAACAGACGATGATATCAGTAATCATCGTGTACATTAGTTTATGGTCGTTCACACGGTGTATAAATAGTCTCTAAAAGTATGCGGAGTAGTGTGCTACTTTTGCAGTTTTATTTCAGTGTGTGACAGAGGAAAATCGGATCGGCATGCTAAATGGAATGTTTTCCCCGTTAAACAAAGTTGTCAATGAATGAAACCAACATACCTTCATAATATCAATAAATTATCAGCGTTTCACATATACATCCCATATATCCCATGCAATATATTTCAAATATTCCACATTTTGTTGATATTTACACGACACACTTTGATAAATTCTTCACATGTGTCAACGTCATTCGATGTATAGTTATGAAGTCATCAGTTAACTTTCATATTGATCAGACACAATTACACGACAGCAGCATAACATTCCATATTTCTTTGGATCTTAGTAGCTGTATGGATTATTCCATGCATAAATAAAACTTACATAAAAATTAAATCGGGATTTTATATATACTTAGTGATATACTTATTTCAATTATGACGTCATGTTATTCCGCGGATTTTATCTCAGTAAAGATTTTCATAGCCTGTCTTCACGTACCCGCGTACTTTTCTGTCTCGTCACAGAAAGTTCAACCAGATTATCCAATGTTAAAGTGTTTATTGAGTAAAGCAGATCAAAAGCTACAGAATGAAAGGAAATAATATTCAAAGTAGTCATTATCAGAAGTCAGATTTCACTAGTGTTGAAAAACGAAAATAAACATTTATGACACAAATGGTGTTCCATAATGATAATAATAATGATGATAGCAATAATAATAATAATAATAACTAGACACGATTTCGTTGGGGGGAACGAATAAGTCTTCAGTTCGATATTGAGATGATTAAACTCCATTTCCTCCCTATACTCTAGATTTTAAAGACAGTTCCGCTGGAAAGGAGGAGGGATCATAGAAAACAATTCCGTGAAATATGAACCACTTTGTCAATACACACTCTGCATTAAAGAAAAGCATGTTTATCATATTTACATTTTCTAGCGTATCAAGGTAACGGCGCAAGGGTCATTGAAACAAAACAGTGTGCATGAGGAACTTCTCTTTTTTACAATTAGGGTGCAATTTGTTCACCTTTTCGACCTTACCTTTCTTCTGTTACCTACGAATGAAATTTGTCTTTCTTTTGAGGCTTGAATTGTGTGTGTGTCTATTTAGCAGAATCTATACCGGTCCAATTTGGAAGGGTGTGTAAATCCGGAATCTGCTAGATGCTTGTCGCGTTTTTCAAGACCTATCTACAGAATAGAAGCAAACCTTTGTAATGTTAACAAATGCAACAAAATTATTCACGACTAAATCAATGCATTTTCCAGATTTCAAACTGCACATTTTCAGTTTTAAGCTCTTACAAGTTTATTGCTATTTTGAATTTCAAAAATGTCGGCTTGAGCATCACTGAAGAGACATTTGTCGAAATGCGTATCTGTATAAGTTTTACATTATATCAATAATACTGATGATAAATTGTATTGTTCTATGAAATATGACAAGAAAAACGCAATTATTATCTCGCATATAAACCAGACAAAGGGATAATAACGATATTGTGGTGGTACACAAGGTTTTCTTGGAACGCGGTACAACCACTTGCATCCATTGATAAAGGGATATTACCGTATAAAAGTCTATGGAGCGCAATACATGCGATGAGAATACACTGCAGCTAGTGCTCTATGCAATGACGTTTTCCCAATATCTTGATCCTGTTGCTCAGTTATGATATTTTATGTGTTGGTTGGTTATGAGTAGTGGATGACCTCTAATGATTTCCAGGTCAAAGTGCAGCAAGTGCAATGCAGTACAATAAAAAAATGTATCGGTACCTCTCCGATATCTTGAGAATATTTTTTTTTCATAGTGATGCTATTCCATGGATGGGTTGGTCACTGGTATTAAATACCTTTGTTGGTTTTTAGTTCAAATGATCACCAAGTCCATTGATGTACTTCATACGTTTGATGTCAGCTAGTTAGGTACACTATACAACTGACATATACTTGATCTTAAGGGAGGAGGGGGATTTTAAACCTTTAACTATTCACAAAACTTTTATGAAATATAACAAAGAAGCAAACATTAACACATTGACAGCTTAATCGTGTCCGTGATGCATGACCCTGATACTTCCTTGCTTTGACTGTGGTAGTATAAGATTAACACAAGTCTACATATCTACATATGGTATAGTTGAAGGGACATATCTGTTATGCAAAAAATTCTAGTTATGGTATTCAATGTATTTAATTCTTTATCTGGACATTGATAATAGCTTGCATGGCAATACAGTACACGTGCAATACACGTAATGTGGGAGATGGTAGTAGCATATCCTACTGGACTACAGTTTATGTTTACATGGGTTTTGATCACTTAAACTAACATTCATTGTATGTTAAACTTCTCCATGCTGATTTTTGAAATAGAAATTCCTTATATTGTTCATTTTGACTGGTTTGTATTATTTAGCATTAGTATGACTTTTAACGAATCCCCCTAATTTACAGTTTCCATACTACAATAGATCAAATGCGTTACATTTCACCATTTGTTTATTCGTATTAAGAGTCTCTTTATAGACATCTTTTGATGACAGTTGATTATGTTGTATGTATTTTCCAAATTATCTAAAGTTATTAATGAAATTCAAGAAAAAATAAAAAGTGCTAAATTATAGTACATTGGTACATATGTCAGTAACACACTCTTTACCAGAAATTATATAATTATGGAAGTATACTGCTTTCGAATATATCGGTTTTATATATCATTGGGACAAAGCATAGATAAATTTTCTGCGCGGGTAGATTAAGGATTCCCTTATAGAATATCACAGTTCACTTTATGCCTTTACTTCCCCGAACTACCAATATATGACGTCATAATGGAAAATGACGTCAAGTCACTGCAAACTTGAGCTGTTGTGACGGGGAGAATGTCAAAAACTTAAAACCTTATTTCAAACTGCCTATAAGATATCAGAACGCTATTGCAAAATTCACGTGCCTGAATTGTATTTTAATATCTTATATGTCCGAATATTTTAAAATAGTTTAATTACCCTTGATTAAAATTCAGCGTGTTTACACTGCTTTCGAAAAAGATACTTTTGAAATGTACTCTCTTTTATACCAGTGGTAAGAGGTAGAATTTATTATGTGTTTATAAAAGAGTCTAGCGCCGGCAATTTATGAGGATTCATTTGAGATCTTTTACGGAAATCGTAAGAGGAGTTTGTTCTCTACCCGAATCTTGCATGGTTAAATGTTTGATGGCTTTGTTCGAATAGAGATTACCCTTAAATGTGTAGGTAAGTGTGTTGGTAAGTTGAACTCTTCATGAAATACGTGTATTTTATACGCAAGTAATACTACCATTTTCCACAAGCACATTTCGGGTACACAAGGATACAGTGAGTTCATTTATCAAACAAAAAGTTACAAATAATTGTTAAATGAGCTGCGCTGAAGCGATTTATATGAGACACTTCAAAAAATATAAATGAATGTCACGTGATCAACGAAGTCATGTGATATCATAACAGGTATGGTAATATATAGCTGAGAGAACCTTTATATAAATTGTGTGTACTTAAGTATATAAATTACAGGTGAAAACCAAAAACCGACCTCGCAATCCAATGTATGTTTTGAACGCATTTCAAACTCCGTGAAGCCTTAACATAGCTGCGTGGATTTTGCAGTTCAATTAGTCGTTATTGACTGCTGTCGGTTTTCATGACAACGAAAGAAGAAATTTGGAGGTTGGGTTAGAATCATATAAGATAGTGCAAGTAAATTTAATATTGTGAAAGTCAAAGAAGTATGTGATATTGAGTTACCAGACCCTATCTGATTTCTTTGATTTTTAGATAGAATTTATCTTAAAGGGCCTATGCAATGAAATCGTATTTAATTGTGTTCAAACCGAATTTTCTTTTCTGGGTTGATCGTGAAAAAACAGCATCAAAATCGGCGCGGAAATTACAGAGTAGTCGATCGTATAATGTGGCTATTTTCACTTGCTTTCAAAATGAAATCAAGGAGAAATCGAAACGACCGAAAACGAGGCCATTCAACTGTGACGTCACAACGGGATCACACACGGATGCTAGTATAAAAGATATGGAGATAAACAACAGTGCATGCAGTTATGTAAGCGTTATTTCATCGGATTCAGAAATGATTAAATGTTGTGATGTTGCCTTAAAAACAAAAGTATGCCTTTTTTCAGCTGAAGGATGACCTATGACCTAGACCAAAATCTTTTACCTCAAAGCAGTCCTACAGCCAATGATGAACGAGTTATTGAAATTGCGGTTAGTTTCTTGTAATCTATTGGTGCGTATATGAATATTTAGCTCCTAACTGAAATGGCGGAATCAGTTTGTCAGTAAATGGAAATTCAAATACTATAAACCTTGTATGTTTTGATTCGATCAGGTGCAAATGCAGCAATTATCGAAGACAGGCCTTTCTGTTAGAAATTCAACAAGTCATGAGAGCGATAGGAAAACCATGTAAAGCCTGTATAACACATGCATTTGTGTTATGTTTACAGACAGCATCATGAGGTACCAGAAACAAAAGGTATGTTGCAGGATTATTTCTTACATAACACCGAAGACACATGCGTGGATGTAAAAGGATGGGGACTTGAATTTACAAAGTATCATCGTGATATATGGGGAGAAATGAAAGGTGAAGAGAACGAAAAGGAGCACAATTCGTGAACATGGGAACTACTGTAGACTGCTGGACAACCTGATCGCCAAAGGTCACGAAGATATTGTCAATGAGGAAATCTAGCATATCTGTATTTCAAATTCAGAGTATTTTTGCCTGGAATTAGAGTGGTGTTTAACAAAGGAGGTTTTTGGATGACTGATCACTAGGTATGAATTTTTGCTTTTATCACTTTTTGTTGAAGAGGCAACTGTCTATGATGTCAAAAAGGAGAGTATTTAATTTATCGTGAAGAATGGTCGTGTATAGTGTTGAAAAAGTCATAACTTTTGGTGTTATTGATTTGGGAAAAGTTTTGTGATTTCAAATTTACTAAACGTTTTTTAGAATGTTTTAGAATCTATAAGCACCACTTCTGACATATGTAGTCGCACAATAAGTTTGAAGTTTCTCCTTCACAGCTCTTACTATTTTCGTGAGGAGCAAATATATGGGCTCGGTAGAGCACTTACTGAATCCAGCTATGTATCTTTGTAAGGGTTTTATGTAGTTTAGGAATACAGTATAGGTACGGTAACTCATATTCAGTCGACTAGTGACTGTGATATCAAATGTGTCTAAAACCGAGGCATGGTTTCGAAGAATTTCCTGTTTTGAAAGGGCAGTTGGAGTATAAGTACAATTACCAAAAAGTGAAATTATTCCCAAGTTCGTTTAAAATACAGTTCTAATAATGAGCCTTACAAACAAAGACAATGTTGTTACTAGCTTTATCAGCTTGAACCAAAACATATTCCTCATGTAACCTATCTAATTCTTTTATCACTTCTGGTTTACTAAACACAGAAGAATAGATGGTACGTACTTTTGTTTTAATATGTCTAATGCGGGATTTTGATATTCCTTTTATGCTTTTAACCCATTCTGACAATGCATCAAGTTCTTTTTAATGTATCAACTTCATAATATCAAATTCTTTTTTCTCATATTTAGCCCATCGTCAAGTATAATCTTCGACATAATTCATGATAGAGATGAAGTTATGTTGCTAATCAAAAGGCCGAGGTCCTCTGTATTTAGGGCCTTTTAGAAGAAGTGATTTGAGGTCCTCATTTTCAACTCTATCAACATCACCAGTAATGACATGTCCAGCTGGACTATAGTTGAAAGAAGATGAAGAACAAGAACATGTTGGTGGGTTACATATAAGATGGTCTATATCTATTTCCTTATAATTAAAAAAGTTTGGATGCAATACTAGAAGTATAGGTGTAGGTGTAGACTTAAACTTTAAATAAGTTGGAATACACGACTGAACCCTTTTATTACAAAAGATGTTCCTTATGTTGACGACATGTATTTTTTGGTAACTGTTTTCCTAAAATAGCTCTAAAACTACATTGTTATTTCGGATTTCAAATATTTCGGTGCAGCATCTCTGAAGAGACATTATTTGTCGAAATGCGCATCTGGTGCATCAAAATTGGTACTGTATAAGTTTTACACTATTCCTTTGCTTGTAAATTTGAGCCTAAGGAACTGGTGGCATGGTTTGTAAGGAATGTCGTCCATGACATGTGCGGATTTAAAGAGCATTTGATAGGCAACATCCATAATCATAAAGTTCAGTCTCTATATTCAGGTAGTGAAGATTCCAAATATAGACTAGCTGTATCCTCTTCAAATAACGTACGTAAAACTCTCAATGGAATAGAGTAAAGTTTTGTACGAATATGATGTGGACCTAATTGTCTGTTGACGTAATAAATTATCATATTTGTGCACCAAGTATTGAGGTTAGAACCTACATGCAAGACAACGAATAGTGATGTAACGTATTCTCAAAGTAATGTATAAGCGATGTAGGATTTTTGAACACTTTGCACGACAATTCCTCGCGATAAATTAAAGACGATAATTTTTGACATTATAGTGGTTGCCTCTTCAAAATAAATTGGGAAAAGACTATCTACTTATAAATTATCCAAAAAACTAGCTTGTTAAACACCACTCTGATTCCACACACAAGTACAGTACACGACACGAGTTTTATGCGTGTTCCACGCAACGCGATGGAACAAATTTGCCCCAAACACGGTGGACCTTTAAAATTGTCGGCACCTTTGAAGTCCTATTTTTCCGCGCGAGCTAGACATTGAAGTCCACGGAGGATCTCCGTGGATGCCACTGCGCATCTCCGTGGATGTCACCTGTACCTCCGTCGATGCCACCGTGTACCTCCGTGTGATAAAACAAAGAAATAATTAATTTCCGAAATGATTCACTCCATAAACCTTTTTGCTTAGCTAGCATGCATGCCCCCCACCCCATTGCTTATTAGAAATTAGCTATCAATCATTCAATTCTTGTCATTGTTGTTTAATGATACGTTGGTGTTTACGGTACATATCCGTATGTAGACTTCCCTGCAGACGTTCACACATTTTTATGAAACGCCCAAATTCTCGACATTCTGTATATAAACACCTGTGATATTCCTACCACTCGTCGGTACATTGTTTCACGGCATGTGCAGCACAATTTCACCAAATAAAAGAAGGGTAAGGAACAACGACAATCACATGCCAGTAATTTAAATTTGATAAAGACATGTATACCATAAGCAATGGTTTATTTTTACGTAAAGTTCTCATTGTAATTAGGAATATGTGATTAAGGTCAGCTATATACATGTACATGCTTAAATTGGAGATGCATTTCATTATGTACTCAACTGTGAAGCAATGTGAGCAAAGAATCAAATTTTTATCACCTAAACAAATAAATAATATTAAGAATATCTTTACTTTTAAACAAACCTTTAGAAAACTCCGTACTTTCATTAAGAAAATAATAAAATAAAATATGCTCCCCTACCTAGATTGCCCATATTTCACATTAATAATAACACGGGTTTTTAAAGTTTTTTTTTCTAACTTGATAAATACTTTATTACACGCATGTATTATTTACTAAATGTATATATAACAGCTTTTTGTCTTTATATGTTTGTATACCATTGCATAATGGTGCTGAGATCCAATAAATTGAATTGGGCACATGTAGTCTTGAAATATCACAAAGTATAGAGTTGACAACCATTGAAATAAAAATGCAGACGTTTTCTGGTTTATTCAGTAACTCAATAACTTGCGCGTCTTCTGAATGAAAGTTGTAAAACAAACGTACTAGGTTTTGGTCAGTTATAACATAATACGGGGGTAAGATTCATCTAATTTCCGCTAGCAATGGGTTTTGAGTCAACTGTGCCTTCGTGGACGAATAATTTCGGCTAGCAAAGATGGAGAAAAAAAGCCTAGATAGTCCGCTTGCATTAACATGTATTATGAAGGTGAAATCTAAGAAGTATCCAGTAAATCCAATGATGTTGCAGTATATATAGTATGTATTTATTTCATTTTTGACTGAGAGGGAGGTAGACAGCTAAGCACGTAACATCGTTTTAGAAGGGAGGGGGGACTTATTCATAAGTCCTCACCCGGACCAGCCGAAAAAAATAACATGTAAAGAAAAGAAAATGGGAAATAAAAAACAATATCAGAATGAAAGGGAATGGATAATTAATCAGAAAGAAATTGTACTTTCAAGATTTATATTGAACGTATTAAACTTCCCGTATCCTCATACATTCATGAATATTATAATCAATGATTACCAATGCTTTCTCTCTCTCTCTCTCTCTCTCTCTCTCTCTCTCTCTCTCTGTTGCTTTCATTATCTAATGCATCTAAAGATTAAATTAAAGATTTTAATAATCGATAGCGTATATGAATAAAAGCAAATAATCGTTAAGTCATTTCTGTTTATATTGATATTAATCTTTTTTTCATCAACTAGTTGCATTTGACACCGAGGATTTACATTCTTAAATATTGATTACAAGCACGTAGAATCGGTGAGGGTGTAATTTAGTACCCATCCCCCCTCCCCACATGCTCTCAATTTAAGGTTTTCGTAATCGGACAATTTAAGCACCATTTTGGTTGTTATTTTATTGCTTGTCAAGAAATTTACACAACTTAACCGGCAACATACCCTTCTGATACATTGAAAAATATAAGTAATGTTAGCACGGGGCTCTATAAAGTTCAATCTGCAGTTTGGTCATACTTCGTCATTCAATAACTTATTCAAAATTAAAAAAAAAAAATGGTTGTCGGGTTAGCGGTACTATGATGTATGACTATAACAATGACCTGTGTATAACTTGTACATTCCATGCAAATTCAAAGGAGTTTTCGCCTCAGTAGAACAATGGGGGTCAGCTAATTCGTGTATTTGAAATCAACAGAAGTGCTTAGCTTCTTGCGGAAAGTGTGAAATATATTGGGTCGGCGCAAGATACCCGTGATCTTAGACTAGATCTGATATCGCGCCGACCCAATATATTTCACACTTTTCATAAGAAGTCAAAACCTAAACTAGCTAACCGTAATTTATTTATACTGTGACAAAGACCCTAGGAATTTGCATGGTATATACTTACTATACAAAAATCATTGCATTATCCAGACACTCCCGATGAACATTTTTTTTTATGAAAACCTCTATCAAAGTACATTGAACATAAGTCTCGGTCAAATGTAATTAACTCAGGATTTTAAAAATAAATCATTCGATGGTTTGTATTTTTGCTTCTATTAATTACGTAATAAATTCCAATTTGTTAATCATCGACAATGCTCTAATTTCTATATCGGATCAAGTTATATTTGTCAAGATGCATATTAACACAATATGATGGAAGTAATTATGTTAAACAGCGCATTTGTCAGAGAGAGAGAGAGAGAGAGAGAGAGAGAGAGAGAGAGAGAGAGAGCACATCGGTAATTATTGAATATCCCTATTACATGTTCTACATGTATGTTTTTCATTTACTGAATATACTAATTCGCATTTAAAACAGGAATTGCCTGCAAGTACGCATTATTTAAACATAGAATTTAAGAATATTTTAATGAAGAAAGAAGACTATTAAAGAAAAAAATTCAAAACCAGGTTTTCTTAAAAACATAATATATAGTGTTTGGTATCGTTGGAATTGGCTCAAAATGCTGAAAAACAATACAAGTATCAGGAGGGAAAATATTGACATTTTTTTCTTTTCTTAAAATTCCACCCTTATCTTGATTATTTGGCCTGCGGCACATTTTCACATCTCCCGCAAGGCGCCCGTGGCCAGAACAAAGCTCTTAGCAGCTTTGTGTATTCGCAAATAACACACACCGTGGAACACGGAGGACACGGTGTATCTCCGTGGATTTTCCACCGTGTTCTTTCCACGGTGGGGTGTATAAAACTCGTGTCGTATACTGTACTCTTCGTGGTCTTTGATAATCATGTCAATTATCTGTTGAAATCCCAATAGGCACGAATTGCGCTCTTTTGTGAGTTGACCTGTTATTATATTCCTATGGAACATAATTTTTTGAAAAACTTCTACGTGAAAAGAAAGAAAAAAATCTTGCTGTTGCCTTCAATTCGACATTTACATATATCGACGAGGTTTTATCTATTAACTATAATACTTTTCATTCATATGTCGATTCGATATATCCCTGTGAGCTCGAGATATAAGGCATAACAGAATCGTCCACTTCTGCTTCATACTTAGGAATCTTATTGAGAGTAGATATTAGAGAGGTTAAGCATCTGGCAATGTACGTCTGCGCGTACGTGTACAAACAGAAGTATGTATACAAGTACACACATCCAACGTAATGTTACGTTTAACGAACAGTACGTGTACGCGTACGTGTAAAACCATTAATTACAAATAAATTGATTGGATAAAAATGTACAAATAAACGAATCAAAAGAAGGTTTACTGCCGTAAGATTAAAGAAACAAAAATGGCGCAAAATGTGATGTTGCTTGTAGCTCTGGCAGACGATGATGGTGTTTTACTTTTCTCTTGCATGAGCAATGAAAAAGAGGCATCGATTTATCACCGATTAACACTGGATGAATTGAACAACCAACAATTGCGCCTTTCATTCCGGTTTCAGAAAGATGATTTGTTAGGATTACGAATAACACTGCATATTTCAAACAAAATTGTATGTAAAGACAGGACTGTATGTTCAGGAATAGACGGTTGGTGTATTCTCAGACGAAGATTGGCATATCCAAATAGATTAGAGGATTTTCCCCATGTATTTGAAAGATCATCTGCTGAATTATCATATATTTTCAACTCAGTCCTTGATTGCATCGATACAAGACATGGACATCGCCTCGAAAACCTAAATCAGCCTTGGTTGTCTCATGCATAGATGTGGAGCGCCTCTGTCCAATTGCTGGGGGTTCATTGACGGAACTGTTGGACCGATATGCAGACATCAGCCTCATTAGCAAGTGATGTTTAATGGTCACAAAAGAGTCCATGGTTTAAATTTTCAGTGCATAACGACAGCTGATGGTGTGATTGCGCATCTATTTGGTCCGGTTGAAGGCCGTCGTCATGCTGCCGGTATGTTAAGGGAAAGCAACGTTGAATACCAAATGTATCAACATATGACAAAACCAAACAATGATGTACACTCTGTCTACGGCGAACCTGGGTACCTCTTATCGTCTTACATAATTCCCCCATTTCGAGGAGGTGTTCTTACTGCAAATCAACTGCGATTTAACAAAAGGATGTCCTCAGTGAGAGTTTGCGTGGAATGGACTTTTGGCAAAATCTTAACTCTCTTTTCCCTTTATAGATTACAAGGAAAATCAAAAGCTCTATCTACAATATGTTGGAAAGTAATATAGGGTAGCTTCAATCCTTACTAATTGTCACACTATTTTGCACGGGAGCGAAACTGGTGCTTCATTTGATATGTCTCCCCCATCGCTACAGGAATATCTGGCCTAAATGAGTGCAAATGTATATAATGTGTATTGTAACGTGGGTACATATATGAACACGACTGACTTTAATGGTTTAGTTTATTCAGATAACTTAAACAAATATCTTGAAATAAAATGTTACACTTCTGAAAAGTTTTATGATTAGTTATATTTCGTTAATGTTTTAAGTAAATCAATGAAAGCAAGTTTCTCTTGCTTTTCTATTTCCATTCTCTGCATCCGTTCATCTCGCTCCAATTCAAACTTTGCCTTCTCCAAGTTAATTCTTCTTTTCTTATTTCCATTTCTGATTTCCTTATAGATATCTCATTTTCTGATTTTTCTTTTAAATAATAAGATATGTCTGTGAAATCTTCTTGATTACTGGCAAATCGCATTCGCCCTCTGAAAAATCAAACAAACAATAAGTATTCATGGCTGTATAATGAAAGAATTTGTTAACAGGACAAATCAATGCATTTTCCCCCAAACAAATCACATGAGCCTTGTAATACAATGACAGAATAATATTTTTTATACTTTTCTTTGGTGTAAGGCATTCAAGTGTCCCTTTACTGATGTCTTTCCGTTTTTCTGATATGTCCTTCTTTTCTAGAAGGAGTAAACATCCCCTGTCTACCGGTCTCATTTGGTCATATCAAAACCCCACTTAAGACAAATCAATACAAAGTATCAACCCTTCTATGTTTGTTGACCAGAGGGGATAAAGGAATTAGATAAGTTAAACGAGGAACATGTTTTGATTCCAGCTGACAAAGATTGTACCAACATTGTATTTGTTTGTAAGGCTCATTACTATAACTGCAATTTAAACGAACTTGACATTAATTTCACTTTTGGTAATGATACATTCACATGTACTCAGACTGCACTTTCAAAAGAGAAAATTCTTCAAAACTATGTTTCAGTTTTAGATGCATATAATATACCAGGCAACTACATAAAAAACAAAGATACATTGCTGGATTCTGTAAGTGCTCTACCAAGCCCCTCACGAAAATAGTAAGAGCTGTGAAGGAGAAACGTCAAACTTACTGCGCGACTACATATGCCAGAAGTGGTGTTAATCAAATGTGGATTCTAAAAAATTCTAAAGAACTTTTAGTAAAATTGAAATCGCAAAACTTTTCCCAAATCAAACATTAAAACCTATGACTTTTCAACACTATGCAAGACCATTCCTCACAATAAATTAAAAACTAGTTTTTTGTTTTTTTTTACATCATAGACAGTTGCTTCTTCAACAACAACAAAAATGGAAAAAGGAAATAGTCATTTCTAGTGATCAGTCATCCAACAACTTACTTTGATGAACACCACTCTGATTCCAGTAACAAGTACAATGAAACTTCTCTAAACCGGCCGGCTCTCGGACCGATAAAAACGGTCGGTTTGGAGGGGTGGCCGGTATACTGAGAATTTAGCATTTAGAGACATTTTATTTCAATATTGTCAAGGTAGGCACTTTGTTCAGGTGATCTATGATAAATTATCGGTAGAGATCAAATTAGTTCGTTTCTACCTGCAGGTAATTATAAATTCTTGCTGAAATCATCTAATTTTAAACTGAATATCTGTAACAGGATACCTAAAGGAAACACAGAAGCCTATTATTGGAATTCCTATTACCTATCAACACTCTGTTTACATTCATCGCTTATAGCATTAACAAATTTGTTTTGGTGTTTTTGAAGAGTACAATACTAAATATAAAATTGTAATTCAAATATTTCTTAGGAATTTTAAGCCTATGGAAACCAAGAAAATTAATCTATTGTTTAATAATTATCATTAACAGTCATGGGTTTGTTCTTTATCAACTACCGCTTATATCCATGCGATATAGTATGGTACAACAATATGGCGTTTGATAATTATTCATTCAATATGCTATTAACTGGGTTTTTTTTACACTTTGTATATAATTTGGAAGGGTCCCTTGGATTAGCCAAGTGTCACTTACTACCCATGATAGTAGAGGTAAACAATAGAAATCAGGGAGGTCACTTGTGTTTTTCACACCTCCAGTAGATAATTTCACACCTGGCCGGTCGATCGGTCAATTTACACACCTGGCTAATTCTGATCGCCCTCTGGCCAACATTTTCTAGTTTTCAAAACGTGGTCGGTATTATAAGGGTAAAGTACATATGTTTGTTAACAAATGTACTTTAAAAAGTGGCCGATTTCCGGTTTTCAGGGGTGGTCGGTGTTGTAAGACTTTCTTTGTAAGGAAATGTTAAGATTTCTCCCAGGACTTTGAAAATCGGCCGATATTCAGGGAGAACCGGTTTTCTGAGGGGCCGGTTTGGAGAAGTTGTACTCTGAAGTTGAAATAAAAAATATGCTAGAGTTCCTCATTGACAATATCTTCGGGGATCTTTGGTAATCAAGTCTTCCAACAGTCTGTTGGAATTCCCATTGGTACGAATTGTGCTTCTTTGTTAACTGACCTGTTTTCTTAATCAAATCAAGCATAATTTATTCTTACTGGGTTCTCCAATACAACATTTAAATATACTGACGATATTTTATCCATTAACAATGCTAATTTTCATTCATTTGTCAAGTCGATAAATCCATGTGTACTCAAAATAAAAGACACCAGAGAGTCGTAAAATTTTGCTTTATCTTCAGATATTCTATTGAATCTTGAAAACACATAATAGATGTAACAACTCAAGTTTATGATGAACTGGATGGTTCAAACTTTTCCATCATCATTTTCAAATACTTCACACAAACACACACACACACACACACACACACACACACACACACACACACACACACACACACACACACACACACACACACACACATCCATCCATCCATCTATCTCTATCTACAGTACACGACACGAGTTTTATACACCCCACCGTGGAAAGACCACAGTGGAAAATCCACGGAGATACACCGTGTCCTCCGTGTTCCACGATGTGTGTTATTTGCGAATACACACAGCTGCTAAGAGCTTTGTTCTGGTCACGGGCGCCTTGCGGGAGATGTGAAAATGTGCCGCAGGCCAAATAATCAAGATAAGGGTGGAATTTTAAGAAAAGAAGAACTGTCAATATTTCCCCCCTGATACTTGTATTGTTTTTCAGCATATTGAGCCGATTCCAACGATACCAAACACTATATATTATGTTTTTAAGAAAATCTGGTTTTGAATTTTTTTCTTTTAGTCTTCTTTTTTCATTAAAATATTCTTAAATTCTATGTTTAAATAATGCGTACTTGCAGGCAATTCCTGTTTTGAATGCGAATTAGTATATTCAGTAAATGAAAAACATACATGTACAACATGTGATAGGGATATTTAATAATTACCGATGTGCTCTCTCTCTCTCTCTCTCTCTCTCTCTCTCTCTCTCTCTCTCTGTGACAAATGCGCTGTTTAACATAATAACCTCCATCATATTGTGTTGATATGCATCTTGATAAATTTAACTTGATCCAATATAGAAATTAGAGGATTGTCGATGATTAACAAATTGGAATTAATTTATTACGTAATTAATAGAAGCAAAAATACAAACCATCGAATGATTTGTTTTTAAAATCCCGAGTTAATTACATTTGACCGAGACTTATGTTCGATGTACTTTGACAGAGGTTTTCATAAAAAAAAATGTTCATCGGGAGTGTCTGGATAATGCAATTATTTTTGTGTAATAAGTATATACCATGCAAATTCCTAGGGTCTTTCTCACAATATAACTAAATTACGGTTAGCTGGTTTAGGTTTTGACTTCTCATGAAAAGTGTGAAATATATTGGATCGGCGAGATATCAGATCTAGTTTAAGATCACGGGTATCTTACGCCGACCCAATATATTTCACACTTTCCGCAAGAAGCTAAGCACTTCTGTTGATTTCAAATACACGGATTAGCTGACCCCCATTGTTCTACTGAGGCGAAAACCCCTTCGAATTTGCATGGAATGTACAAGTTATACACAGGTCATTGTTATAGTCATACATCATAGTACCGCTAATCCGACAAACATTCTTTTTATTTTGAATAAGTTATTGAATGACGAAGTATGAGCAAACTGCAGATTGAACTTTATAGAGCCCCGTGCTAACATTACTTATATTTTTCAATGTATCAGAAGGAGTATGTTGCCGGTTAAGTTGTATAAATTTCTTGACAAGCAATAAAATAACAACAAAAATGGTGCTTAAATTTTCCGATTACGAAAACCTTTCAAGTTTTCAAAGTACACCCTCTCCGATTCTACATGCTTGTAATCAATATTTAAGGATGTAAACCTCGGTGTCAAATGCAACTAGTTCATGAAAAAAAACTAATATAAATATAAACAGAAATGACTTAACGATTATTTACTTTTATTCATATACACTATCGATTATTAAAATCTTTAATTTAATCTTTAGATGCATTAGATAATGAAAGCAAGAGAGAGAGAGAGAGAGAGAGAGAGAGAGAGAGAGAGAGAGAGAGAGAGCATTGGTAATCATTGATTATAATATTCATGAATGTATGCAGATACGGGAAGTTTAATACGTTCAGTATAAATCTTGAAAGTACAATTTCTTTCTGATTAATTATCCATCCCCTTTCATTCTGATATATATATTTTTTTTATTTCCCATTTTGTTTTCTTTACATGTTAAATTTTTCGGCTGGGGTAAGGACTAATGAATGAGCCCCCCCCCCCCCCCCCCCTTCTAAAACGATGTTACGTGCTTAGCTGTCTATCTCCCTCTCAGTCAAAAATAAAATAAATACATGCTATATATATACTGCAACATCATTGGATTTACTGGATAATTCTTCGATTGCACCTTCATAATACATGTTAATGCAAGCGGACTATCTAAGCTTCTTTTTTCATCTTCGTTAGCCGAGATTATTCGCGCACGAAGGCACAGCTGACTCAAAACCCATTGCTAGCGGAGATTAGATGAATTTTACCCCCGTATTATGTTATAACTGACCAAAACCTAGTACGTTTGTTTTACAACTTTCATTCAGAAGACGCGCAAGTTATTGAGTTACTGAATAAACGAGAAAACGTCTGCATTTTTATTTCAATCGTTGTCAACTCTTTACTTTGTGATATTTCAAGACTACATGTACTCAATTCCATTTATTGGATCTCATCACCATTATGCAATGGTATACAAAAATATAAAGACAAAAAGCTGTTATATATACATTTAGTAAATAATACATGCGTGTAATAAAGTATTTATCAAGTCAGAAAAACCCCTTAAAAACCGTGTTATTATTAATGTGAAGTATGGGCATTCTAATGAAATTTTCTTAATGAAAGTACGGAGTTTTCTAAAGGTTTGTTTAAAAGTAAAGATAGTCTTAATATTGATTTGTTTAAGTGATAAAAATTTGATTCTTTGCTCACATTGCTTCACAGTTGAGTACATAATAAAATTCATATCCAATGTAAACATGTACATGTATATAGCTGACCTTAATCACATATTCCTAATTACAATGAAAACTTTACGTAAAAATAAACTATTGCTTATGGTACACATTTCTTTGAACTGCTGTTTATCAAATTGAAATTACTGGCATGTGATTGTCGTTGTTCATGACCCTTCTTTTATTTGGTGAAATTCTGCTGCACGTGCCGTGAAACAATGTACCGACGAGAAGTAGGAATAACATAGGTGTTTATATACAGGATGTCGAGAATTTGGGCGTTTCATAGAGAGGTGTGAACGTCTGCAAGGAAGTCTACATACGGATATTAACCGAAAACACCAACGTATCATTAAACAACAATTACAAGAATTGAATGATTTATAGCTAATTCCTAAATAAGTAATGGGGTGAGGGCATGTATGCTGGCCAAGCGAAAAGGTTTTTTTGGGTGAATCATTTCGGAAATTATTTCTTTGTTTTATCACACGGAGCTACACGGTGGCATCGACGGAGGTACAGGTTACATCCACGGAGATGCGCGGTGGCATCCACGGAGATCCTCCGTGGACTTCAATGTCTAGCTCGCGCGGAAAAATAGGACTTCAAAGGTGCCGACAATTTTAAAGGTCCACCGTGTTTGGGGCAAATTTGTTCCACCGCGTTGCGTGGAACACGCATAAAACTCGTGTCGTGTACTGTATCTATCTATCTATCTATCTATCTATATGATTTGATTTGAACATATCTTATTGTCTGGGTGTTATAAGAAACGGATTGAGCACAAGTTCTCAGAATTTAGAATGCCCTCTCCTAATATACATATATATATAAGAATGTATTCCAAAATCATCACACACTTGGTAATAACCGACGATCAGATCCTGCTAATACTTTCACCTAATTGCTCTCCATGCAGTTTGTCTTGAATGTTTCAGTTTCATAGTAACGTTGAAAAGTAAGCGATCATTGTGACGTCATAACGTCGGGTGGTGCTGGATTTTTCCTTCTTTGGTAAACGTACGGGTTCCGCATCTAGGGTCGCTACATTTCTGAACAGAAGGAATATCCTCCCGGGTTGTAAAAAGGGCTTCCGTTGACATCTTTTTTTTTCAGATCGTGACCTGTCGTCGGCTGATGATAATATCTCTGGGTTTTATAATTTCCTTCATATTGCCAGATTGTTTCCAGAATAGAAAAGAAACGTTTAGCATCAAAACGTATATTTCGGTTACAGTGATTAAGAGAGATCCCCGTTGTATTTGGAATTAGTGGTTCGGCATGGATTACGGAGATCTTGTATTGTAATTTTAGCTGTGGTTTTTATTCCAGCGTTGATTAGGTTCAACGGGTAATTTTGTCATAGTAGATATACTTTTCATTCTCCTAAACGTCTATAACGTAGCGTTTTGTCGCTGATAAAGGTACATATTCTACGTGCTAAATTAAACGGGGTATTGAGTTTAGTATGCTAGGTATACTCGATCCTTCCTTTATAATCAGTAAATCAACTCCGAACCACCAATCCAAAGACAACGGGAAAATTTGTTTTGTTAGATACAAATAATCCCTGTAACAGAAATAAGTTTTATGATGCTAAACGCTTTTTCCTATTTTGGAACAATCTGATAATATGAAGAAAATTATACAACCCTAAGATATCATCAACAGGCCACGACAGGCCACGATCTAAAAAGATGTTAACAAAAGACCTTTTTACAACACGAGAGGATATTTCTTCGGTTCCGAAATGTGGTGACCCTTGAGGGACTTGTACCTTTATCAAGGAAGGAAACAAAATCCAGTTTAAATCGGGAATGAAAATCTGTGCCAATTTCTCAATGACCTGCACATCGGAAAATTTTAATTACTGTGTCATTTCCCGACTTGCAAAACATTTTAAATTGGACAGACCAGTAGACGAAATGCGAGGGCTCGTGTCCACAAGCAACAAATCAAAGATCAAAGTGTCTGTAATACGCTATGCTGTGAAATTTTTTTTTTTTAAGAATGCGAAATCGGAAATCCATTTATTCCCTTTTCATAAACTTCCGAATAACAATACAAATCTTCATTTAGCAAAGGAAGATTATTTCATCAAATTTTTAAAACTTAAACTTGGTCATAAGTGGCTTTAAATGCATTTATGCTTCTTATGAGAAGAAACCGTCCAAGCACTGACAAATAATCCAACACTGTACTCCAGTTTTGTCGAATTCGAAAGGCGAAGAAAACGAACAGTGATCAATCTCATAACTCCTATAAGCAATACAAAATAGATAGTTGGACAAACACGGACCCCTGGTGCCTAGAAGGAGTAAGCATCCCCAGTCGACCGGACACATCCGTCGTGAGCCCTATATCCTGACAAGGTAAACAGAGTTATCTGTAGTCAAAATCGGTGTACAAAGAACGGCCAAACAATCGGTATGAAACACGTCAGACAGCATTTGACGAACTAGATCCTTATAACGACCAAAGAATTTGCGAAATGCTGACTTTAATCTAGACTGTTTTACCCCCTCTACCATTAACTTGTTTGTCAGTAGCTTGCCTCGATTTAAAAACAGACTATATGCAGAAGAAGCTCTTGTATATCGAATCAGTTGAGTGATATAAACACCATATGCAGGTGATAATGGAATATTGCTATATAAATATGGGAAGTTGACAATGGAGAAGCTGAAATCATCCCGCTTGTCATACAGTTGAATTATCAGTTATTTATTAAATGATATAAGATAAATTGTTAAGTAAAATGTATGAGAAAACATTAATGGGGATCACCTGAATAAACAATACCTGTCGAAACATGTACATAGGTGTCGGTAAAGTGTGACCCCCCACCCCATTGAGCCTGACTAGAAAATCCCATGTAGTGAAAGTACAAATACAAGTTATAGAATCCATCGAACATGCATACAATATATACATCAATGAGTTAATCCTTGGAGGCGTCCATTCTATGTACATCAATATTATAATATTGTAAAACTTATACTGTACAAAATTTGATGCACCAGATGCGCAATTCGACAAATAATGTCTCTTCAGTGATGCTCAACCGAAATGAGTGAAATCCGAAATAACTATGAAAGTTTAGAGCTATTTTAGGGGAAAACAGAGTTCCAAAAAAGTGAAGTCAAATTGGTCTAAGGATAAGGGCTATGCGTGAGGGAGATAATCCTTAATTTTGAAATGAATTTCTAAATTTATAATAGCAATTCAATATACATCAATATTATCATATATAATATTATACTATTGTTTTGGTGCAATTAGTACATAATTATGACGTTAAATCGTCAACTTCGCTACCCGACGTTATTACGTTTATTTCTCAACGTTACTATTAAACTGAAACAGTCAAGACAAATTGCACGGGCCCTTATCCACAAAGACTAAGATCAACATTAACGAACATTGTAATTTTCTTATTTTCATTTCTTGTAGATTTTCTTGATTAATATGTAAAGAACAGTTATGGTTTATAAAACTTGAATACATACTTTTGACCTTGTGATCGGTATTTGATAATCAAAAAGAATATTTTTTCAGCTTAGTCGTAAGATGTTTTATGAATAAGAGCCCAGAACCGTACGGCGAAAGTAATAGCTGGAACCGATCGATGATTAATATGTGATCATTTTGGATTTTATTCCTTTAAACTTATTAACTGTGCTGATTCCTTTATTCATTTTTACTCTCTCTCTCTCTCTCTCTCTCTCTCTCTCTCTCTCTCTCTCTCTCTCTCTCTCTCTCTCTTCTATATATATATATATATATATATATATATCTATATATATATATATATATGCAAGGTGAAGATAACGAACAGTGATCAATCTCATAACTCTTACAAGCAATACAAAGTAGATAGTTGGGCAAACACGGACCCCTGGACACACCAGAGGTGGGATCAGGTGCCTAGGAGGAGTAAGCATCCCCTGTTGACCGGTCATACCCGCCGTGAGCCCTATATCCTGATCAGGTAGACGGAGTTACCCGCAGTCAAAATCAGTGTGCCAAGAACGGTTTAACAATCGGTATGAAACACGTCAGACAACATTTGACCCAATTCGAGGTTGTATTGACGAACTAGATCGTTATAACGACCATAGAATTTGCGAAATGCTGACTTCAATCGAGACTGTTGAAATCCCTGTACCATCAACTTGTTTGTCAGTAGCTTACCTCGATTTAAAAATTGACTATACCCAGAACAAGTTCTTGCATATCGAATCAGTTGAGATATATAAACACCACATGCAGGTGATAATGGAATATTGCTACACTAATATGGAAGTTGACGATGGAGAAGTTGAAATCATCCCGTTTGTCATACAGTTTGTCATATATATATTTCATTTGTAACTCACATATGACTTAAATGTCTTTAAGTTATTTTTAAGGAAACAGTTTGATTTGTTGAAATTGATATCTATTGAATTTTCTGAATAAATTGTTATCACACAATTAAGAGTCGAATTCACTTTTTCAGGTATTCCGCAACTTGTGCTATTGAATAAAATTGATCGTATCGGAATAAGAAATGGCAATACCATATTTAGGAATAAAAAAGTAGAAGCAGTATGTCAAGGGGCAATGGAGTTTATGGAGATGCCGATGGGAAATATCCTACCGGTGCTCAATTATTCTGATGGCCAAAGTCAAGAGGATGTGAAAGATTTCTTAGCGGTTTATAATTTGTGGCAAATGATGAATAAAGCTAACGACTACCTTCGCAGTAAATTGAATATTCCAAAAGAATTCTATGATTAATCAATTTTTAATCATAAAAATGTCAATTTAGTACTGAGTTTTTTTCCCATTGTATGCTAATGTATTTGGAAAAAAATGTAAACTTATATCATTTACGTCACCGATGATCAATTATTCTTATAACCAAAGTCAATAGGGTATGATAAATTTATTAGCGCTTTATAATTTGTGGCAAATGATGAATAAAGCTAACGACTACATTTGCTGTAAATTGAATATTCCAGAAGGATTATATCATCAATTAATTTTTAATCGTAAAAATGTCAATTTAGTACTCAGTTGTTTTTTCCCATTGTATGCTAATGTATTTGAATAAAATTGTAAACTTATATCATTTACGTCATTTCTTTACCTAATTTTACTGGTAATCTAAAGGACAGTTGTTCCCATATTTGACACGATTGTTTTTAACATTTTCTCTACTGTACCGGTCAATTAGACCGGTGGTGTGTAAAACAGGACTACGCAAAATAAGTGCCTCAAAATATTTGGAACTACGGCCAGAAAATTTATCATCTATGTATCATAGTTTTCGAAATTTTCTTTATTTTTAACTGTGCAAAATCAAATAAGTAAATAAAGCCATTAGATAACATAACACACTCTAAATATGGTGCAACGTTTTGTCGCAAGTCCATTCCCCAATCGATATGATTTTGTTTTATATTCCCCATGAATAAAAGGTGAAGATAACGAACAATGATCAATCTCATAACTCCTACAAGGAATACAAAATAGATATTTGGGCAAACACTGATCCATGGGCACACCAGAGGTGGGATCAGGTGCCTAGGATGAATACGCATACTCTGTCGACCGGTCACACCCACCGTGAGCCTTATATCCTATTCAGGTAAACGGAGTTATTCGCAGTCAAACTCAGTGTGCCAAGAACGCCCTAACAATCCGTATCAAACACGTCAGACAGCATTTAACCCAATAATAGGTTGTATTGACGAAGTAGATCGTTATAACAACCAAAGAATTTGCGAAATGCTGATTTCAATGGAGACTGTTGAAACTCTTGTACCATCAACTTGTTTGTCAGTAGCTTACCTCGATTTAAAAACTGACTATGCACAGAACAAGCTCTTGTATATCGAATCAGTTGAAATATGCAAGGATGTAATGTAATATTGATATTGATGGAAAACATATATTATCTGCTTTCAGTACATCTAAACATTCTAATGTCTGGAAAAATTATTATTAAATTCATTTTTGGATTAGATAAATTATGATACGATGTATCATTGACAAATAGGCCTAGGCTGTCACGGGTGCATTTTCAAAACCAAAAATATAAAGAATCAAAGTACTTAAAGTACTCGTGGGAGTTGAACATTGTGGAAATTCAGTTAGAAAAGATAGTACTGGAAGGGTAGGGGGATAAATGACTGAATATTATCATGATTTTAGATACAAATCAACTGTTGTTGTTTTTCAAAGCGTTACAACAGCAAACATGGATAATGGAAGGCCCATGGGCCACAACGCTCCTCAAGTAACTGAAGTCGTGTTGTTTTCTAGAATTTCACCCCTTTATATTCTCATGAAAAATGTGACCACATATTATGGCCCAAACATTCAAATCAATATGGTTATCAATGCCTTTGCAGTTATGAAGAAGTTTTTCCCCTGTATATATACATTCAAGTTTAATCCTAGTTATAGCTAATTCTAAGGATTCATTACTTGAAAAGGTAGTCCAATATGCTAAACTGTCACCTGAGTATACTACAGTCCTGTAGAGGATCAATGGAATGGTAAATAATTGTATAATAACTCAAAATAAATGAAATGCAAAAAAATTAAAAATTGTCGGGCATCGGAAATGCACAAGCCGAGTTGCGCAAGGAATGGGCATAGAGGGAACCGGCAGAAAAGTTTTCAAGAATTATCAAGCAGGGAGCAAAATTTTGCGTACATAAATTTCAGCCGACTTAAATCCTTTGTGACCTTGACCTTTAACCCTTGACCAAAATCAATAGGCTTCTTTGTCTCATCAAGGGCGATAATCCATCTAAGTTTAATTGAGATCCTATAATTTGTTAAAAAATTATAGTGCAGAAAACAAAATTTTCTCCAAATTTCAGTCTATTTATAGCCACTGTGACTTTGACCTTGTGACCCCGGAATCGATAGGCTTCTTGTCTTACTTAATCGATCTAAGTTTGATTGAGATCCTATAATTCGTTCAAGAACTATGGTGCGGAAAACAAAATGTTCTCCAAATTTCAGTCTATTTATAGCCAGTGACCTTGACCTTTGACCTAGTGACCCCAGAATCGATAGGTTTTCTCATCTTACTGAGGGTGACAATCCATCTCAGTTTGAATGAGATGCTATAATTTACTCAAGAGCTATGGTGCGGAAATGAAATGTTGATGCGTGCCCGCCTGCCCGCCCAAAGACACTTCATCAGATCATAAGCCGAGTTCGACTTCATCGCAACTCCGCTAAAAATGAAATACTAGTCAAATAATGTTATTTATTGCCAAGGTATTTGGGATATTATACTGTGGCTCAAACAGGGAGTGAATTAACCTGACAGTATGGAAAGCATATAGTGGAATCAGACTTGTGATGCTGGAAATCTATAGTGATTAATAAACCATACATGTACAAGATCCATAACTATTTTTTTTTTCAGTTTGTGAGGGAGAATCCTCATGTCTCTTTCATCTGTAGACAAATAAACAATGTGTTTTGACCAGAGCAATTTCCAATCCTTTTTGCAGCATAAATTCAACATTGTGGCAACTGGGTTAAACTTTGATAGTGAAGTAATACATGGCAGCACCTTATCCCATGCTCTTAAAATTTCTGTTTGACACACACTCATGACATCCACTCTAACATTACAGAGTGTAGCAAAATCCCATTGTAATAGGGGATTCAAAATGGATAACTGGTACAAAATATGGTACATACTATTCAAAAAGGATAATGAATTTGACATATTGATGTCTTGGAAAAAGAAATTCTGACATCGGGGCTCTAAGCGTTTTCAAACATTGTCATTTGATAAAAGAGTTCTACATTTTTAAAAATAGAGATTAATATGTCTTTACATACATAGGTGAGAAAGTTTCCATTATTCCCAGCCGAGACATACCATGTATGCGCAAAAAATTCATAAACAAATATCACACTACTCACGTAGAAAATGTGGACCTTACCGTCAGATCATCAAGCGCAGCGAAACACGCCATTTCGAGATTATAGTCGACGAAAGCTCGGTAACAGTAATGAATAAGGTACACTCATTTTGTATCTATTTTGTGACTTTCTTTATTAAAAGGAACAGTTCTCTAATGTGTAACGTGCAATTACTACGTAATTCAATAACTTGAAGCATGAAGCAGTTTCACTTTGCCACCGGATATAAGAAATTTTATTTCGTATTCCGATCCCAATCGAAAGTTGTTGACTGGGAATGACGTGTTTTAATTCAATCTACATGTAACATCAAGCATTTTTTATATCACATTAAAAAAAAAACCCAAATATATACACATACACAATGTTGTAGAGTTATTTCTTGTAAATTTTCTGAGGTTTCGCACCATATTCGATATTTCGCGCCACGGTGTCAATAGGGCTTGTGTGCAGTTGTCGTTCGTTTCCCTATCTATGTTTATAGGTGACGCTGTGCTACAAACGACAATTTTCAACCTTATCTTTTATTTTTCTATGTCTATCAGTATCAATTTGATCGAAATCTTGTATTCAAATTGATTTGAATACAATATCATTGCATTTATTTACATGTCAATTATCAAAATTAGATTAATTCAGAAAAGTTACATGGATTATTTAATGGCGGATGTTTATAAAAGTTTATGTTGATTTACCTAGGAGTAAATCAGCTGACACAGAACCCCCGCTGACGACCACTATACAAATCAATACAAATTACTGCGCAGAAAAGTGCGTGATGACCCAGGGAGATTGAACATAGTTCAACTCCCAAAAATGATTAAATGTATAGTCGAAATCACGCACTTGTTTTGATCATTATTCGTTTAATTTACACGTTGTTAGGAAGTTGGAGTACAGCGTAGTGCACGTATTGTGGCTACATACGCGTTCATTAAAAATGAAAGCATTATAATTCAATTCAAAGTTTGGAAATGCATAGTTTCATTATTCATAATTGAAAATTCATTTTTTAATCTTTTAATTTTCTTTTAAATCTACCTGTTGGTAGAAACTGAGAGCAAAATTTATGCCTATAATTTATTACAAGGTGAAAGTCAGTTAGTATTGGGGTGTATTGAATTTGAAGAGCAGATCGGAATGCCTATGCTCTAGGTGTAAATGTAGCATTGCTTAGTTTTGAACTATTTAAACTCTCGCAGTTTATCGACGTCTTTGTCCAATCGTTTTTTTTCAAAGTACAACGACAAATGCTACTGTTTTTGTGATTGCGTGCACAACAATATCCACGTCTTTTCCATTATACCTTCCTTCGGAAATTGAAAAAAAAATCATCCAAAATCTTTTCTACTGACAGCTAGTACACCCTTAAACGGCACAAAACACCATAATGCAATGTTCTTTATAAATTGCTAATGTGATAATTGGCTCTTTTGTCAATCATATCTAATCTGTTTATGATATCGCTGACAACTGTTTTCAAACCTTCTCGCTCGAGGTCGCATATGACGTCACAGATAATGGCGGGTAAAATATCGAAGAAGATATGCAAATCGCAAGATTTGAATTTCATCGCTTTAAAACCCGAAAACCAAGGAAACTGTTTCATTTAAAGTAGTTTTAGGCATGAAATAAATTAATTTTGCTGAAAAAAATAAAAAGTTTACAAACATGTGATGCGTCCTTTAATGTTTAAACAGATCGGCGTTTTGCTTATATTCATATATGGCAGTAGGGAAAGATAAATACAGCATGTAAAAGTAGCCGGGATTTCCTTTTTGATGGGCTAAAAATGATACACTAAAACAATGTACACATGTGCATGAAATAATCCGCAAGGTATTCTCTGCTTTTTTCAAAAAATGTACAAAACCATTATAGGCATATAACATTTACACAGATTGTATGCAAATTCATAAAACACCGATTGAGAATGTTACATCGGTAGCGTAAACTAGAAAATAGATAAATAAAATACTTCAAATTTAAATATCAGCATTGTGTAATACTTGTTCGAAATAGTAATTTGTTTTCTGCCAAACAAAGAAAACAACAAAATGATAAGTCCGCATCTACATACTATTTTTTCGTGATCCGATCGCGACCGCAGGGTTTTCTGAAAATGTGCATGGGTAACACACATGTTTCCGTTTCAACAAAAAACAACACAGCGAATGTTTGTAATTCACATCTTGAAAACAACCTAATGTCAGATGAAGATGCGCTGAATATCCTGCTGCAGGATGAACCAAACGAGTATGCATTCAGTATAAACAAGTAAGTTAATGTAGCCACATAGGCCGACTAGAAAAAAATTGTGGTTTTGTCATTTTATGAAAATTCACGATTAATCAACCGCCATTTGATGTCACACTTTGTTGATTCATTTTTTATCACATGCAATTAATCCCTTACCAAATGTGATTTCAAATATAAGACAAATAAATTTGACCAGTGCTTTCGTGTGAAACTGTCCCTTGCTACCATGAATTTTATATTTTACTTAAAACATAAACCAATAATTCTTAATTTTAATGGGTTTTTTTCATTTTTAGAAAGGTCATTGACATCCCAATGTTTAGTAGGAAGTTCCCAGGTATCCGCTAGTGACAATCTACTGGCAAATCCAAAGATGCATTGGAAGGATGCTGATGTTGAGGACAAAGAGACACTTGATCCAAGAACTTTGACATTTCATTAAGAGCGACAACCTGGCATTCAGTTGGTATGATTCTTTGGGGTTGAGGTTAGGATTAAATCCAAATACATTTGGCTAAAGGACATATTACATGTTTCTAAACACTTTGATTTTTTTCAGCAAAATCAATACCTTCCATTCCTAAAACTACTTTACATGGGTTTTAAATGAAACAGTGTGCTTAGTTTTCAGTTATTAGCCATTTCATAAACATATTACATTGAATGGACAAGAGGGCCAATGATCACATTAACGAATGAATATGAGTTACCGTACCTATACTGGATTCCTAAACTACATAAAACCCCTTACATACAAAGATACATTGCTGGATCCAGTAAGTGCTCTATCAAACCCCTATCTTTGTTCCTCACGAAAATATTAACAGCTGTGAAGAAAAAACTTCAAATTTACTGTGCGACTACATATGCCAGAAATAGTGTTAATAAAATGTGGATTCTAAAACATTCTAAATAAGTTTTAGTAAACTTGAAATCGCAAAATTTTCCCAAATCAATAACATAGAAACCTATGATTTTTCAACACTATACACGACTATTCCTCACGATGAATTAAAAACTACATTTTTGACATCATAGACAGTTGCTTCATCAACAAAAATGGAAAAAGTAAATATTTATTTCTAGTTAGCAGTCATCCCCAAACTTCCTTTGTTAAACATCATTCTGATTCCAGGCACTAATACTCTGAAATTGAAATAAAAAAGATATTGTGATTTCCACTATAAATTTTATAATTTTTATTTTATTTTTCGAAATACACCCTTGATAATAGGTCTCACTGTCATTTCAATTCAATCTCGTTATGCAATGGTGTATTGTATCAAAATTTATCTAATCTAAAAATAAATGTAGTTATAAGTGCACTGTTTATTAAAAACAACACTAATTACAGATAGTTAAAGGAGTAATATTACCAAGTAGTGTTTAGACAACAACCAAATGTAAACATTATTTAGTCTGCATTTACCCGATACATTCGGATCGCTATTTGCATGGACTGGTGCGCTGGTATGTTAAGGCAGGTCATACTTCATGTATGCACGTAATCTGCATAGTTTTTTTTTAAATATGTCCTACGCGGAGAGAGGGAGGTTCTAACTCTTAAAAACTATTTTGGTTGTTTACATGAAAACATTTTGTATCATAACAACATGACAAACATACGTTTCCGTATGACATCATTGCATGACTGTTATAAATAGATCACTGATGTAGCTTAATAAGAAATGGAAAAGAAGCACACTACCCAATGATGTAAATATTGGTCTAACTGTCGATAATGGCGGTAAAACACCCATAATTTATCAGAATTACTGATAGAATCCTACCACTTTTAGCAAGAAATAATTATGAAACATTTAAACACGAAACCATCTAGTCCATGTTTTGCATTTTGCACTAATGCTAGGCTGTTTTCTTAACAGTCGATGATATCGGTAATCTCCGTGTACATTACTTTATGACCTTTCACACGGTGTAGAAAAAGTCACTAAAAGCATGCGGAGTAGTGTGTTACTTTTGCAGTTTTATTCCAGTGTGTGACAGAGGAAAATCCGATCGACATGTAAAATGGAATGTTTCCCCCGTTAAACAAAATTGTTCATGAATGAACTTAATATACCATCATACTATCAATAAATTCCCAGTGTTTCACATATATATCACATATATGCCATGTCATACATTTCAAATACTTCACATTTTGTGGATATTTACACGGTTGACTTTAACAAATACTGTATATGTCTCAACGTCATTCGATACATTTGTAGATATAGTTACGACGTCATAGGTTTACTTTCATAGTGATCAGACAAAAATTACTTGACAGCAGTATAACATTCCATATATCTTGCATAAATAAAATAAACATAAAGATAAAATCGGAATTTGATATATGCTTAGTGATACACTGATTTCAATTATGACGTCACATTATATCCCAGTCACCTGCCTTAAGTACCCGTGGGTAAAACATATGCGACTCAGGAACTTTGTCAACATGGAAATAAATGGTGTCCATGGTGAATAGATTAGGCTCCTAGATCCCAGATTTTAGAAAATATCTAACACTACTCTCACAATAATTTAATCGACGGAGGTCGCTTATGACCTCACCGTACCACGTGACTACCCAACTAATTAAGTAGACAATGTGAAATTGGGGCTTAAATTTAAGTCGGTATTTTGGTTTATTATCGCAATATTTCGGTAAACGAACTATTATAATTATTTCCTATAAGCATAAAGAACACAAAGTGCAAATAATTTTGTACACGTTGAAAACATGAAATGTGTCATTTAACATTAAAAAATCCAAATAATATATTCACAAATAGAATTATTGCGTTATGGTACAATGATAGTGTATACCATTTTTATCGTTGCATTATTAGGTATCGAACATACGCAGCTGAGTTAAGGCCTTCCCCATAAATACAATTTCTGTACATAAATTTATTTTACCGCACTAGCACATTACATGACGTCACAATGAAAAACACATCATGACGAAGGTCATGACGTACATATCTGCAGTGCATTTGCGGTTGGAATTGTCAAAATATTTTTTCTTCATTAACCACCGCTGAACGATAAACCACAATCGTGTAAAAGTTTCAGTCAAATGGGTTATATTAATTCTCTTTGATATTGAAATAATTTCAATTTCTTCTTAATATAACATACATGCTAAAGTATTATCCATATTATATTGTGATCTTGATATTGCCCTTATTCTGCACATATAGTGACTTTCACAATGTACCCATTTAACCAGGGTTTATGTACATAAAAAATTCATCATTGGCACGACACCCCGAGTGAGTAAAAGATGTTTGGTTTATCTAACAGGTGAACTTAAGTGCCAAAGGAGAGTTAGGGCTTCAACAGAAAACATGTTTTAAGGGTAGATTCAACTTCGTATATGCAAATGTCGCTGCATCTTCAATATTTAATGCAAAATTAGACATGTTACAAGTCATGATAAGCTTGTTCCCAACACTATTTAAATTAAAGAATTAATATGCTTTGAAGTTATATTAACTTTAAGTTGCATTGATATCTGGATATCGTGCCGATGGTAAAGATTTATACATTCACGGTATGATTTTATCTTGGTATTTGATCACGTGATACACAGCTGATGTTGAGACTGACGGTCTGGTGAGATGATGACTAGATGGTAGTCCTAAAAAGCAGGTTACCCACGAGTTACTTTTCACTGATCATAGATAGAAAGATAAGTCGTACGTCGAATAATGTTTCGTAAAGATATATGTTTACAATGAGATAGGTAATGAAAATTGTTGGGACGTTTTACTAATTAAGATTACTAATTAAACCCTAATTAGCTCAAATATTAAAAATGTAAGATATAAATAAAGCAATGAACTCACTTTGGAAAGAAATTAGATTTGATAGAAGTGTACAGAGTATTAGCTAATTAACATAATTAATCAAATCCTAATTCTCTCAAATGTTAAAAACAGTAAACATTAGATATCAAAAACTGTAAGGGGCGAGATCAAAAGATTGATTTCGGATAAAAATATAAATTCAAATAGGTGGAGGTGGTGGAAACGTCTGTCACTTTCTCTCATCCGACATTTGTCGAAAAAGGAAAAAGACAAGTGGCTGTTAGAAAAGCACATGCCGATATTACAATTTTATGAACATTTGATAGTTTTAATCTGCACTTTCATTTGTGAATAAACAGTAGATAGGATATTCAGTGTTATTTATACTCGTTTGTTCTTATTTGTTGATACATCAGTTTAAACAATCATCATATCGTGTTTAACGGGGGGCGTTGGGGGGAGGGGGTCGAGAAGACTATGCGACTTTATTGTTTTCTCAGCCATTGAACTTTTGATATCGCCCCTAAGAAGTAGATAAAAACAATTAAATAAGAAGTCATCAAAAGGGGTAAAGATGGTACTATGCAGTGGTCAGAGTAATATATCTTTGGAAATGATTTTTAAAAGATCTTGAAAGTACAAAATGTTATTTTTAATCTAAAGTTAATCATAGAAGTTATTTTCATCCCACTCCCATTCAGTACGTTAAATCAACACAAAACTTGCATTTAACATTATAACTCATTAAAAGATCATTCCTCAAAACCTGCCTTTCGGGGATATCTAGTTGATTATTAAGGCCCAATTAAATCCAGATCCAGGGCGCTATAAACACCTACTTTCGAGGGATGCCAGATAAGCTTTGCCAACCAACGAGTCCAATATTAGACCTGCCTTTCAGGAATACCGAGTTATAATCATGGCTGAACTAGCCTGGCTTCCAGGGCGAAAAAGTCTCCTACTTTTGAGAGATACCAGATAAGTTTTACCACCCAGCGAACAATATATCAGGCCTGTCTTTCAGGGATATATAATTAATAATCAAGGCTCAACTAACCCGAGTTCCCGGGCGCTCTATCCACCTACTTTTGAGGGATGCCAGATAAGCTAAATGCCACCCAGCGAGCCTTATGCTAGACCTGCATTTCAGGGATACCAAGTTAACTATCAACGCATAACCATTCCGATCTCTAGGTTACTGTGCTAGCCCGTCTATGAATGATATCAACTTTTAAGGTTTTCTACACAACGAGCAAACGTAATATTTATGGTAAATACTACGAAAGCCGAAAAGACTCCTTTTCAAAAAGTGAAAACGAGTTAGTTGCTTTATTATAACGCTTTAATTATCTCATTATATCGAATTAATCATATTGTTATAACGAGCTAGTATCTAGTTATTACGAGTTAGTATCTCATTATAACGAGTTAGTATGTCGTTATAACGAGCTAATATTGAGTTATAACGAGTTAATTATCTCGTGATAGCAAGTTAGTATCTCGTTAAAACGAGTTAGTTATAGCGTTATAACGAATTACTTATCTCGTTAAAATAATAATAATAATAACGAGCTATAACTGTGATGGAATGCCAACACAAATGTCTCCGAACAGCTCCCCATGTCAGAAATAGTTTTTGATACCGGATATGCACTCAGGATCCTCTAAGAACCCTAGAAACTAAATTTGGTTGAAATCCGACGGACTTGTAATTTTGCCCCCATTTTCTTGAATGGCGGCCATTTTCAAACATTTGAAAATAGATTGGAAGGAAATACTGATGCTAGAAATGAATTGTGGACCCTCCATTTACCCCAGAACCCAAATGTTATAAAGATATCAACACTTTGAAATATTTCGGTATATGGCGGCCATTTTGAAAATGGCGGCTCAAAAAAAATTTTGATGGTGGTAATGGACTCGGGGTCACTAAATTACCCTAGAAATTGAATTTGGTTGAAATCCGACAACCTTGAGTTTTTGACGTTTTTTGGCCGCCATCTTAAAACGGCGACCATTTTAAAAATTTGAAAAGTTGAATGCACCCCTCCTAGTGACCCCCTATCAACTCACAAAGTTTGAAGTGGATCTGTCGAAGCACATTCACAAAATCGGTCGGACAAATTTCTCACTAAAGAAGAGGAATAATAAGAATAAGAAGAAGAAAATAATAATAACTAGATTCGATCTCGTTGCGAGCAACGAGTGGGTCTTCCGTCCAAATTTAGATGTGATTAGATAAGAATTTGACTGACATTTTCGTTCATAAATAATGATACAAATATATTGTCTAGACGTACAATTTAGCTTTGGTAATGTTTTACAAATATTGATCATTTAAATGTTATAAATTAAAGACTCTCTCTACCTCTCGGCAACTAATTAAAGGGGTCAGCTTTTTTTCGAGAAAAAAGTTAATAATGTTATTTACTGCGATACAGATTCGACTGATCAGGCGAGTCATGCCGCCCGGAGGCCTATTTTTTTTTATATCATTCTAGATATATCTCGCAAAACTGAACAAATTTTGTTCTACATGTCCTATGGAAATTTTCTTAAGAAAAAAGTTATTGATTGCGACATTTATCAAACTGTTAAGGCGAGTCATAAGGCCCGTGGGCCTTTTTCTTGATATCGTTTGAAAGATCTTGCAAACCTGAACAACTTTTGGTCTACATGTTTTATCAAAAGTTTCTCCAGAAAAAAGCTATTGATTATGACACTAATCAAACTCTTCAGGCGAGCCATGAGGCCCGTTCGCCTTTTTCATGATGTTGTTTGAAACATTTTGCAAACTGAACAACTTTTGCTCTAGATGTCTCATTAAAAGTTTCTTGACTAAAATGTTATAGATTACAACAATAACCCAACTGTTCAGGTGAGCCATGAGACCCGCAGGCCTTATTCTTAACATCGTTAGTAACGCTTGCAAATCTGAACAACTTTTGTTCTACATGTGTTATCAAAAGTTTCTCGAGAAAAAAGTTATTAATGTTATTAATTGTGATACAAATTCGACTGTTCAGGCGAGTCATGACGCCCGCAGGACTATTTTTTGATATCATTAGATAGATCTTGCAAAACTGAACAACTTTTATTCTACATGTTTCATCAAAGTTTGGTGAGGAAAAAGTTAGTCATTGTAACAGAAATTCAATGGTTCAGGCGAGCCATGAGGCCCATGGGCCCATTTCTTGATACGGCACGAAAGATCTCAATAAACTGTACAACTTTTGTTATATATGTCTAAAAAAAATATTTACGAGTATAACGTTATGCGACATTTATCACTGTTAAGGCGAGTCATAAGGCCCGTGGGCCTTTTTCTTGATATCGTTTGAAAGATCTTGCAAAACTGAACAACTTTTGGTCTACATGTCTTATCAAAAGATTCTCGAGAAAAAAGTTAGTAATTGTGACACTGATCAAACTGTTCAGGCGAGCCATGAGGCCCGTTGGCCTTTTTCATGATGTTGTTTGAAACATCTTGCAAAACTGAACAACTTTTGCTCTAGATGTCTCATTAAAAGTTTCTTGACTAAAATGTTATAGATTACAACAATAACCCAACTGTTCAGGTGAGCCATGAGACCCGCAGGCCTTATTCTTAACATCGTTAGTAACGCTTGCAAATCTGAACAACTTTTGTTCTACATGTGTTATCAAAAGTTTCTCGAGAAAAAAGTTATTAATGTTATTAATTGTGATACAAATTCGACTGTTCAGGCGAGTCATGACGCCCGCAGGACTATTTTTTGATATCATTAGATAGATCTTGCAAAACTGAACAACTTTTATTCTACATGTTTCATCAAAGTTTGGTGAGGAAAAAGTTAGTCATTGTAACAGAAATTCAATGGTTCAGGCGAGCCATGAGGCCCATGGGCCCATTTCTTGATACGGCACGAAAGATCTCAATAAACTGTACAACTTTTGTTATATATGTCTAAAAAAAATATTTACGAGTATAACGTTATGCGACATTTATCACTGTTAAGGCGAGTCATAAGGCCCGTGGGCCTTTTTCTTGATATCGTTTGAAAGATCTTGCAAAACTGAACAACTTTTGGTCTACATGTCTTATCAAAAGATTCTCGAGAAAAAAGTTAGTAATTGTGACACTGATCAAACTGTTCAGGCGAGCCATGAGGCCCGTTGGCCTTTTTCATGATTTTGTTCGAAAGATCTTGCAAAACTGAACAACTTTTGTTCAAGATGTCTCATTAAAAGTTTCTTGACAAAAATGTTATAGATTACAACAATAACCCAACTGTTCAGGTGAGCCATGAGACCCGCAGGCCTATTTATTAACATCGTTAGTTAACCCTTGCGAAACTGAACAACTTTTGTTCTACATGTCTTGTCAAAAGTTTCTCGAGAAAAAAGTTATTAATGTTATTAATTGTGATACAAATTCGACTGTTCAGGCGAGCCATGACGCCCTGAGGCCTAGTTTTTGATATCATTAGATAGATCTTGCAAACCTGAACAACTTTTATTCTACATGTCTTATCAAAAGTTTCGTGAGAAAAAAGTTAATCATTGTAACAGAAATTCAATGGTTCAGGCGAGCCATGAGGCCTATGGGCCCATTTCTTGATATGACACGAAAGATCTCAATAAAGTGTACAACTTTTGTTATATATGTCTAAGCAAAATATTTACGAGTAAATATTTATGATTTAAAACGTGGAGAAAAATGAGACACTTTTTTAAACTCCATTTTCGACCCCTACCGAGCTTCCATACTAGGCACTTCCGGAATTTTTTAAAACCCAGGTGCACAACTACAACATGTCGTCTAACATCACTGAAAATTTCAGCACTCTAGCTTTTATCGTTTTTGAGTTTTTGTCTGGACAAAATGGTCATCTGAAAATCGATAAAAGGGAGATAACTTCCAACTGGAAGTGATTTTTCAAAAATTGAAACGGCGGTACAAACTTCAAATGGCAACGCATCAATCCTGAAAATTTGAAGCAAATTGATCCAGCCATCTCCGAGAAATCTTCTGCACAAAAATCGGTAAGGAGAAAAAAAAAGAATAATAATAATAACTAGTGATCCTAATTGTTCGCGAACAATTAGAGGGCTTCCCACCTTCTAGCGGTTTTTCAGTAGTGTTGAAATGCTAAAGCCCCCCCCCCCTACCCCACCCCACCCTCACCAAAAAAAAAAATGGATTTGGCTTGAAAAGAAATTCAAATTTGCCGCCTTGAGTGTTGAAGCGTTGGAGATTAAGGCCTTGGTTTCGCACGATAGTACCGGTCAAATATTTGAAAAAAAAGGGTGCGAGTGTTGCATAGCCGACACATATCAGGTAAAAGTGTAATAGGACTTGTGCAGGTGTTTGGGGTGACTTTAGACCTGTTAGATGTGATATTTGGAGGTGCAAAGAAACCGGATGTAACATTTTCCTAAATTGTAGTAACTGCTGGTGCATGCTGGGAGTCTACAAGCCTCATGTTGTCAGATGTTGTGAAGATGCACTGGATTTGACCGTGTGTGTTGTGGATTGTGGAATTGAATATACAGTTTGTAATGGCTCATCCTATGTGTTCTAATTCACGGAGACAATGTCTTTCAGTCATTTCACCCAAGGAGGCATGCATATACGGATTGATAGGCTTTGACAACAAACAACCAAAATGGCGGCCGGTGAATTAGAAAGTGTCTGAGTGCATGTAGGATATCTGAACGGAGAATAGGAGTACTGCATCCCATCTGATCCTGCAGGTAAGTGTTTATTTGTTTACAATGACAGTCAGGATGGAATGTCAATGAGTTCAACTGTCAAGTAAAGTTGCATCATCATTATAAAAAAAACAAACTTAGTCTTTATGTTGATGCAGACAGACAATTGAATCTGGCCTATGTCTTTTCATGAATGTAAATGGAATTCATGTTTGATTGACAAGACAGTCAAGAAATGGAAGAAATGGGTGTAGGTCAGATGTGTAGGTGTAGGTCAGATTAGCTAGAATCCTGTAATTGTTGCATGGCATGAGACTGGTCAAAATAGTGTATTGAAACAGCTGATCACAGACAGATCAGTTGAAGGGTGGGGGGTTTCTTCCTTGGGGACGACAGGCGTGATGGGTGGGTTGGCCTTACTCGTGGAGACTGGCCCCTGTATGCGTGACCTTGACCTTTGACCTTGACCCACGTTCAAGGTCAAACTTCAAAAACCCATGGGGGAGAAAGTGTGACCTTGACCTTTGACATTGACCTGATTTTGAAGGTCAGAGAGGTCACGGGGCTTCGTTTAAGTGGTCCCGCGTCTCTATCTACATCCGTGAAGAAGTTGTGGGCTCGAACGACGACGTCGGAGACTCGGGGGCGAGAACCGTGCTTCGGGGTTCTCGGTTTCCCCCGGTCAACTTCTCTGTGCGAGAGTGTTTCATCTGGAATTCGTCGGCGAAGGTCTCGCCTCTCCACGACTTGCGGTCTAGTGGGAGTAGCGATAACGGGGTTTTCGACGTTAAGTCGCCGCCTTTCGCAGAGCGGTCAAAGTTCAGAGTTGTAATTCAGGATTCCGAGACCTGTCCAGAATTCCATGCTGACCCATGTGATATTTCGATGCTATCTGAAGCGGGAAAGAGCGTATAAAAAGTGCCATTTTCTGGCCATTCTGGATGACCTTGACCTTTGACCTTGACAGACTTTTTCAAGGTCAAGGTCACCCAACCCATCCCAGTGGGTTCCGTCTCTCTACGACGAAGACTTTAGGAGTCGTCAATTTGTAGGGGACAAATCGCAAAACATGAGGGGGCATTAACTCCCTTTAGGGGACACCGAATCCCTTCATTTGAAATTCTTCGCTTCTACTAATTGACCTCTATGCTTCAGCAAAGGTTTCATCCTCCTATCCTTTACGGTTAAAAAGGAGTAGCGATAACAATGATTTCTGCTAACAGGTCCGATAACTCTGTAAGGTGTCAAAGTTCCATGACGCAGGGTGAAATGTATTCGTTTCTCAAGAAGTGTTCTAGGATGGACTCTAAAGTTTTTCGATAAGTCTTAAGACGAAAATTTTTTTTGACGGCAGGAAAATAATAATAATAATAAACAGAACAATAACAATAGGACTTTCCACTGAAAGGTGGAAAGCCCTAACTAGATTCGATCTCGTTGCGAGCAACGAGTGGGTCTTCCGTCCAAATTTAGATGTGATTAGATAAGAATTTGACTGACATTTTCGTTCATAAATAATGATACAAATATATTGTCTAGACGTACAATTTAGCTTTGGTAATGTTTTACAAATATTGATCATTTAAATGTTATAAATTAAAGACTCTCTCTCCTCTCGGCAACTAATTAAAGGGGTCAGCTTTTTTTCGAGAAAAAAGTTAATAATCTTATTTACTGCGATACAGATTCGACTGATCAGGCGAGTCATGCCGCCCGGAGGCCTATTTTTTTTTTATATCATTCTAGATATATCTCGCAAAACTGAACAAATTTTGTTCTACATGTCCTATGGAAATTTTCTTAAGAAAAAAGTTATTGATTGCGACATTTATCAAACTGTTAAGGCGAGTCATAAGGCCCGTGGGCCTTTTTCTTGATATCGTTTGAAAGATCTTGCAAACCTGAACAACTTTTGGTCTACATGTTTTATCAAAAGTTTCTCCAGAAAAAAGCTATTGATTATGACACTAATCAAACTCTTCAGGCGAGCCATGAGGCCCGTTCGCCTTTTTCATGATGTTGTTTGAAACATTTTGCAAAACTGAACAACTTTTGCTCTAGATGTCTCATTAAAAGTTTCTTGACTAAAATGTTATAGATTACAACAATAACCCAACTGTTCAGGTGAGCCATGAGACCCGCAGGCCTTATTCTTAACATCGTTAGTAACGCTTGCAAATCTGAACAACTTTTGTTCTACATGTGTTATCAAAAGTTTCTCGAGAAAAAAGTTATCAATGTTATTAATTGTGATACAAATTCGACTGTTCAGGCGAGTCATGACGCCCGCAGGACTATTTTTTGATATCATCAGATAGATCTTGCAAAACTGAACAACTTTTATTCTACATGTTTCATCAAAGTTTGGTGAGGAAAAAGTTAGTCATTGTAACAGAAATTCAATGGTTCAGGCGAGCCATGAGGCCCATGGGCCCATTTCTTGATACGGCACGAAAGATCTCAATAAACTGTACAACTTTTGTTATATATGTCTAAAAAAAATATTTACGAGTATAACGTTATGCGACATTTATCACTGTTAAGGCGAGTCATAAGGCCCGTGGGCCTTTTTCTTGATATCGTTTGAAAGATCTTGCAAAACTGAACAACTTTTGGTCTACATGTCTTATCAAAAGATTCTCGAGAAAAAAGTTAGTAATTGTGACACTGATCAAACTGTTCAGGCGAGCCATGAGGCCCGTTGGCCTTTTTCATGATTTTGTTCGAAAGATCTTGCAAAACTGAACAACTTTTGTTCAAGATGTCTTATTAAAAGTTTCTTGACAAAAATGTTATAGATTACAACAATAACCCAACTGTTCAGGTGAGCCATGAGACCCGCAGGCCTATTTATTAACATCGTTAGTTAACCCTTGCGAAACTGAACAACTTTTGTTCTACATGTCTTGTCAAAAGTTTCTCGAGAAAAAAGTTATTAATGTTATTAATTGTGATACAAATTCGACTGTTCAGGCGAGCCATGACGCCCTGAGGCCTAGTTTTTTATATCATTAGATAGATCTTGCAAACCTGAACAACTTTTATTCTACATGTCTTATCAAAAGTTTCGTGAGAAAAAAGTTAATCATTGTAACAGAAATTCAATGGTTCAGGCGAGCCATGAGGCCTATGGGCCCATTTCTTGATATGACACGAAAGATCTCAATAAAGTGTACAACTTTTGTTATATATGTCTAAGCAAAATATTTACGAGTAAATAGTTATGATTTAAAACGTGGAGAAAAATGAGACACTTTTTTAAACTCCATTTTCGACCCCTACCGAGCTTCCATACTAGGCACTTCCGGAATTTTTTAAAACCCAGGTGCACAACTACAACATGTCGTCTAACATCACTGAAAATTTCAGCTCTCTAGCTTTTATCGTTTTTGAGTTTTTGTCTGGACAAAATGGTCATCTGAAAATCGATAAAAGGGGGATAACTTCCAACTGGAAGTGATTTTTCAAAAATAGAAACGGCGGTACAAACTTCAAATGGCAACGCATCAATCCTGAAAATTTGAAGCAAATTGATCCAGCCATCTCCGAGAAATCTTCTGCACAAAAATCGGTAAGGAGAAAAAAAAAAAGAATAATAATAATAACTAGATTCGATCTCGTTGCGAGCAACGAGTGGGTCTTCCGTCCAAATTTAGATGTGATTAGATAAGAATTTGACTGATATTTTCGTTCATAAATAATGATAAAAATATATTGTCTAGACGTACAATTTAGCTTTGGTAATGTTTTACAAATTTTGATCATTTAAATGTTATAAATTAAAGACTCTCTCTACCTCTCGGCAACTAATTAAAGGGGTCAGCTTTTTTTCGAGAAAAAAGTTAATAATCTTATTTACTGCGATACAGATTCGACTGATCAAGTGAGTCATGCCGCCCGGAGGCCTATTTTTTTTATATCATTCTAGATATATCTCGCAAAACTGAACAAATTTTGTTCTACATCTCCTAAGGAAATTTTCTTAAGAAAAAAGTTATTGATTGCAACATTTATCAGACTTTTAAGGCGAGTCATAAGGCCCGTGGGCCTTTTTCTTGATATCGTTTGAAAGATCTTGCAAACCTGAACAACTTTTGGTCTACATGTTTTATCAAAAGTTTCTCCAGAAAAAAGCTATTGATTGTGACACTAATCAAACTCTTCAGGCGAGCCATGAGGCCTGTTCGCCTTTTTCATGATGTTGTTTGAAACATCTTGCAAAACTGAACAACTTTTGCTCTAGATGTCTCATTAAAAGTTTCTTGACTAAAATGTTATAGATTACAACAATAACCCAACTGTTCAGGTGAGCCATGAGACCCGCAGGCCTTATTCTTAACATCGTTAGTTAACGCTTGCGAATCTGAACAACTTTTGTTCTACATGTCTTATCAAAAGTTTCTCGAGAAAAAAGTTATTAATGTTATTAATTGTGATACAAATTCGACTGTTCAGGCGAGCCATGACGCCCGCAAGCCTATTTTTTGATATCATTAGATAGATCTTGCAAAACTGAACAACTTTTATTCTACATGTTTTATCAAAGTTTGGTGAGGAAAAAGTTAATCATTGTAACAGAAATTCAATGGTTCAGGAGAGCCATGAGGCCCATGGGCCCATTTCTTGATACGGCACGAAAGATCTCAATAAACTGTACAACTTTTGTTATATATGTCTAAACAAAATATTTACGAGTATAACGTTATGCGACATTTATCACTGTTAAGGCGAGTCATAAGGCCCGTGGGCCTTTTTCTTGATATCGTTTGAAAGATCTTGCAAAACTGAACAACTTTTGTTCTACATGTCTTATCAAAAGATTCTCGAGAAAAAAGTTAGTAATTGTGACACTGATCAAACTGTTCAGGCGAGCCATGAGACCTGTTGGCCTTTTTCATGATGTTGTTCGAAAGATCTTGCAAAACTGAACAACTTTTGTTCAAGATGTCTTATTAAAAGTTTCTTGACAAAAATGTTATAGATTACAACAATAACCCAACTGTTCAGGTGAGCCATGAGACCTGCAGGCCTATTTATTAACATCGTTAGTTAACCCTTGCGAAACTGAACAACTTTTGTTCAACATGTCTTGTCAAAAGTTTCTCGAGAAAAAAGTTATTAATGTTATTAATTGTGATACAAATTCGACTGTTCAGGCGAGCCATGACACCCTGAGGCCTAGTTGTTGATATCATTAGATAGATCTTGCAAACCTGAACAACTTTTATTCTACATGTCTTATCAAAAGTTTCGTGAGAAAAAAGTTAATCATTGTAACAGAAATTCAATGGTTCAGGCGAGCCATGAGGCCTATGGGCCCATTTCATGATATGACACGAAAGATCTCAATAAACTGTACAACTTTTGTTATATATGTCTAAGCAAAATATTTACGAGTAAAAAGTTATGATTTAAAACGTGGAGAAAAATGAGACACTTTTTAAAACTCCATTTTCGACCCCTACCGAGCTTCCATACTAGGCACTTCCGGAAATTTTGAAAACCCAGGTGCACAACTACAACATGTCGTCTAACATCACTGAAAATTTCAGCACTCTAGCTTTTATCGTTTTTGAGTTTTTGTCTGGACAAAATGGTCATCTGAAAATCGATAAAAGGGGGATAACTTCCAACTGGAAGTGATTTTTCGAAAATTGAAACGGCGGTACAAACTTCAAATGGCAACGCATCAATCCTGAAAATTTGAAGCAAATTGATCCATCCATCTCCGAGAAATCTTCTGCACAAAAATCGGTAAGGAGAAAAAAAAAAGAATAATAATAATAATAATAAGAAAAGTGAAAAATCAACAATAGAATAATAGAAGGGTCTTCCGCTGAAGACGGAAGACCCTAATAAGAAGAAGAAAAGTGAAAAATCAACAATAGAATAATAGAAGGGTCTTCCGCTGAAGACGGAAGACCCTAATAAGAAACGGAGCAAAAACAATATGTCTCCGAAACTTTGTGTTCGGACACATAATAATAAATTTATTTTGGAAAAGCGTAAAATTCATATTGCTCTAAAACGCTATTCAAACAACAAGAAAATAAGTAAAATAAATTGTAAAAGACAAGTGAAGATAGGGAGTCCGTTATGATTGCACAACATAGTAATCTTCACTTCGATTTCATCTGCACAGACTATTTGTAATGAACTGTAAACAGATGAGTCTTTAGTTTAAATTTAAAGATACATAGACTTGCAGCAGTTCTGATATCATATGGTAGAGCATTCCACAGTTAAGGGCCAGCCGTACTAAAAGCTCGAGTTTGAATCACAGATGAGATGGTAAATGGCACTTGTAGTATGCTCTGATCACTGGACCGCAGAGTTCTGGAGGGAGTATAGTAAAAACAGCAGGGATAGCCAGGTCAAAAATCAAAATTATGATGTAGCAATGGTAGTTCAAAGGTCTAGTAATGACGTAACAATAGAAGTCGGGAACGCTAGGAAGCCGTGAGTACTATGACGTAACAATACGAATGACATAAGACTAGGTTGGGACTAAACTGGTACCCTGTTGACCTCGCTTCTCTTGTGTGTAGCGCCAATCATCAGGGAACCAGTTTAAGTTAGGACCCAATCGGAATTCCTCGAATGTCTCGCGCACTATCATTCTCTCAGCAGAGGGCGCGTTATGCAATCTTCTCTCACCAGAGGGTGCATTACACAAGCGTTACTTATACCTCTGTCAAGGCTTGGAATCACGTAACAATATAATCACATAATAAAAAAAATTATTCTGGTTTATTTTCGCTTTAAAAGTTCAGGCCAAAGGTGATACATCAGGCTCTTTTTCATAGCCACCGGTACTTTGATAAGTACGTATTTACCTTTAGCTGTTTGTCTGTTATTCTCTAAGTTTTATCGTATTTTTCACAGCCGTTCTTACTTTCGATTGCTTGTTTACATTTAAATCTCCACCACGTGAATGTACTACATTCATACGCATATTACGCATATTACGATGTAGTTCCAAATTTAGGATAAGAAAACTGTGATTTTATACAATTTACACTTTGATTGCACCAAAGGCATTTCATAATATGAGTAAATATTTAGTCCAATCCACAAATGTTGGATATTATAACGTTTTACAAGAGTAGTGTTGTACGAGTAACGCACAGAACTCTGGGTAGAGATTTGCACACTATGTCGAGTGCACGAGACATTCGAGGAGTTCCGATTGGGTTGGGGCCTGGGATAACCTCGTGCAACCAGACGCTCGGCTTTGTCCGTAAATCTCCGACGAGCAGATATTTTCGTTGGAGATTTGCCGAGATAGCCTAGTGTCTGGTTGAGACCTAGGTCTGGTATGACGTAAAAATGGAAGCCGGGAGTGGTATGACGTAGGAATGCAAGAGCGATGTGACGTGAAGTCGAGCATGATGTAGCAATGGAAGGTACGTAGGGAAAATAATGTCAAAATAATTGAAATAGCAGAGAGGAAAAAACATTTCGCTGTGGCCTTCATTTCGACATTAAGATGTATCGATGACGCTTTGTCTATTAACAATGATAGCTTTCATTCATATGTCGATTTGAAATATCCCTGTAAGCTCGAAATAAAGGACACCACAGAGTCGTCCACTTCTGCTTCATACTTATATATTTTCTTGAAGGTAAATATTAACGGCAAACTGACAACTCATCTGTATGACAAACGGGATTATTTTAGCTTCTCCATCGTCAACTTCCCATATTTATGTAACAATATTCCATTATCACCTGCATATGGTGTTTATATATCTCAACTGATTCGATATGCAAGAGCTTGTTCAGCGTATATTAAGTTTTTAAATCGAGGTAAGCTACTGACAAACAGGTTGATGGTACAGGGTTTGAACAGTCTCGATTGAAGTCGGCATTTTGCAAATTCTATGGTCGTTATAACGATCTAGTTCGTCAGTACAACCTCGCATTGGGTCAAATGTTGTCTGACGTGTTTCATACCGATTGTTAAACCGTTCTTGGCACACTGATTTTGAGTGCGGATAACTCCGTTTACTTGATCAGGATATAGGGCTCATGGCGGGTGTGACCGGTCTTGGCGGGTGCTCCTCTTAGGCACATGATCCCACCTCTGGTGTGTCCAGGGGTCCGTCTTTGCCCAACAATATATTTTGTATTGCTTATAGGGGTTATCAGATTGATCAATGTTCGTTATCTTCATCTTGCATGACGTAAAAATTGCAGTGGTATATGATATAAGTGCTACGCTATTTTGTAGTATGGGTGGTGGTAAGTGGTGTATGGGCAGTGTAATAGTATGTGATGTATAGGTTGATGGTGTATGGGTAATGTACACTACATAAAAATTCTGCCGTCACTTATACGCCATATACCACCACCACTACAATCACCTATATCACTTAATATGCATACATGGTACCACTGGCACACTTGTTATTAAAACATTTCAACACTACGCCAACTTTATCGACTTTTCCCTTGTCTTTGCTACGTCATGGCGCTCTTGGTTTTATTGATTTTTCTATGTTATTGTTACAACATAGCGCTCTCAACTTCTATTGTTACGTCATATCTGACTTAACGTCAGAGGTCTCTTGCATTTCTATACCATAATCTAAACTGAATTCCGCTCATTTGCGAGGTCAACAGGGCACCAGTTTATATCATACCCATCCTAGTCCTACGACATTCACATTTCATTTCATAGAGCTTATGACTTCTATTCTCCTGTCATCAATTGACCTCTGACCCGCCTAGCAATTCTGTTTGTACTTCTTACAAGCACTGTGACATTGTAGAAAAGAATTATCAGCGTAATTATAAGCGTAACTCTCAATTAGATTTTTCAACGAAGATTAATAATAAATCATTTTTTATGGTAATGTTGGCACACCAGTAACAATTCTGATTACATATGGCTACAATGTCGCAAGCTCTCTCAATGCAATGCTACATGTTTGTGCCCAAATATGATGATATATCTTGAGTATGTATTTCTATACAAAGACAAATATTAATATTATCAATGAACGTATTGATTAAACCGGAAATTATAGTGTAATTAATCAAAATAAACGAGGAACCTTTCTTTCTTTTATACTGCAGTCGGAGAGAGAGAGAGAGAGAGAGGCAAAAAGAGAGCAGGGGGATGGATAGATACATAGAGGTGGGAAAGAGATCAAGAGGAGAGAGAAAGGGGAGGGGTAGAGAGGAGAGAGAGAGGGGGGGTAAAGAGTGAAGGGAGGGTAGCAAAAAGAGAGAGGAGAAAAAGACAGGAGAGAGAGAGAGAGAGAGAGAGAGAGAGAGAGAGGATGGGTGGGGTACGGAGTGGGGAAAGAGAGGGTAGATAAAGAAATATGTGGAGATAGAAAGGAGACAAAGAGGAAGCGAGAATTAGAGGAGGGAAAAAGATTAGAAAGAGAGAGATAGAGAGAAGAACAGAGAGAAAGATATGGGGAAGATAGAGATAGGTTAAAAGAGAGAAGGGGAAAGAGGAAATAAATAAAGAGGGGACAGGGAGAAGATAAAGGGTGGGAAAGGGAGGGTGAGAGAAGGGAGAGGGAAGATAGATATAGGCCATATGGATATAAAATAGGGAAAAGAAAGGAAGAGAGAGAGAGAGAGAGAGAGAGGAGGGGAGAGTCTATAGAAAGGGAGGATGGGAAAGGGATATAGAGAGATGAGGAGAAAGAGACGGTAAAGAAGAGAAGCAAGAAAGATGGGAAAAGGGTGGCTAGAGAGAAAGGGGAGAAAGATTAGAGAAAGGAAAGACAGATAGATGGAATGGAGAGTGGAAGAGGAAATGAGAGAAAGGAATGATGGGAGAGGGAACCGAGCGAGAGGAGGGAGAGAAGAGAAAGGAAGAGATGAGGAGAGATAGAGGAAGGATAAGAGAGATGTAGGGAGAGGGATAAGGGGAGAAAAGAGAGGGGAGATAAAGAGGGGGAGAGGGAAGAGAGATAGGAAGAATGGGAAAGGGAATGAGAGAGAAAGAGTAGAGGAAGGACGAGGAGGGAGAGATACTTGGAAGAGGGGAAAGGAGGGTGAGAATAGGAAGGGAAAAGAGACGAAAGAGAAGAAAGAGATGAGAGGGATAGAGAGAGGAACGTTGATAAAGAGATAAAGGGAGAAGGTGAGAGAAGAGAGGGGAAGACATTTAGGAAGGGTGGAAAATGGAGAAAGAGAGGAAGGATAGATAGATGGAAGAATGGAAGTGAGAGGAGAGAAGAGAGAGAAGAGAAGAAAGAGATGGTGAGAGATAGAGAGGAAGGATTGGAAAGAGAGATAAGGGGATAGAGGAGATATAAATGGGGAGAGGGAGAGAGAGAGAGGAAGGTATGAAATGTGTGAGAGAAAGGGTTGTAGAGAGACGAGAAAGAGAAGAGATAGAGATGGAAGAGATAGACGGGAAAAGTGGAAGAGGTAGAAAAATGGGAGAGAAAAGAGGAGAGAGAAGAAAAAAGACATGGGAGAGATAGAAAGGGGAATGATATGATAGGGAGAAGGAGATGATTGGAGGTGGATATGGGGAGAGAAAAGAGAGGATATAGAAAGGGGAGAGGGAAGAGATATACGAATGGTGGGAAACGGAATGATTCAGAGAAAGAGAGAGAGAGAGGAAAGATGTGGAGAGAGCGGAGTAAGAGAGAAAGGGAACGAGAATTATTGAGACATTGAGTGGGGAGAGATAAATTAGACAGAGATAGTGAGAGGAAAGGTGGAAGGAGAGAGAGAAGAGAGAGAGATAGAGAGAGAGAGAGAGAGAGAGAGAGAGAGAGAGAGAGAGAGAGAGAGAGAGAGAGAGAGAGATGAGAGAGAGAGAGAGAGACCCAATATGATATGTGCACACATTCATTAACAAATTATCATACCTGATGAGCTAAATCAGTCCATCAAAAATTAACATTCCGAACTAAATGTTGTTTCAATTTGATCTAGTCAATAAAAAAATACATCAATGCAACATGGGGATTATTACATAACGTTTAAAGATTTCTATGGATATTTTTTATCATAAGTGTCATTTCCTTTACTGTACAGTACTAGTATTTTTACGATCTAGTTCGTCAATACAACCTCGCATTGGGTCAAATTCTGTCTGACGTGTTTCATACCGATTGTTAAACCGTTCTTGGCACATTGATTTTGACTGCGGATAACTCAATTTACCTGATCAAGGTATATGGCTCACGGCGGGTGTGACCGGTCAACAGTCTTGTAGGAGTTATGGGATTGATCACTGTTCGTTATATTCACCTTGCAGGAATTCGATAGCATGTATACAGTGTTAATCGAAAATGCTGGATACATAATGTCTAAGGGACGCCGTATTGCCTGTCTTCCTAAATACAAATGAGTTGAACTTTCTCTTCTGGAATGAAATGAATGTTTTAAAGACATTTCCTTAAATCTTCTATATTTAAGAAATGAACATCACTTTTGAGCTGTTCATGATGAGTATGAAAGGATTTGAATTTGAGGCAAATTCTGTGAATCGCGCTAGCAGATTGCTAACGTTGGTCAATATTTAATCACTGGTTAGGCAATGTAACCACTGGTTAACTTTTGAGGAACAGAATTTAAGCAATGGTTAAAAGTGAACCGGTAGACAAAGGATTTAACCACTGGTTAAGCTTAAAGCTGCATGGTCCGAATTACAATATTTTTTTCCATCTCGTAAAAACGCTATTAAATCATCGCACTTATGTAGTTTTGAGGCTGTATGACATATCATACATGTTTCACCTGTTTTAACCAAAATTGCTTGATTTTAAATCGATGTTTACAAATAACCGCGTCACTCTGCCCTTTCAAGTGACAGTCACGTGACCAGTTCAAACTTTCAGATCATTGGTGGTCTTATCTGTCTAAAGATATGTAATTTATACAAGAGTACCGTACCATAAGATTAATGGAAATAAAAATATCAAATACATCTTAGTAATTCGTTGTTTTACGCTCTTTCAATCTTAAAACCAGACAGTTGCGTATGGGTTAAAACATCATGTTGGGATTCCCCTGACGCGCGTGGGTCCATTTATAGACGTCTATTATCGGATGATTTATATATATATCACACTATATTTACTTTCTAAATAATATTCTCAGTTTTCTTTTACATGCAGATGTTTTCAATCATGTAATTAAGGGAAAGTTTATAACTATATAAAGTAATTATGTACAAAAATAATACATGAACATCGGGTCATACAGCTTTAACCAAAGTTTTGAGCAATCCAGTCCAGTGCGCTAAAGTAGCGTACTTTTGAAGGATACCAGATAAGCTTTAACACCTAGCGAGCCCTATGCTATCCTTGCATTTCAGGGGTACTGAGTTAATTATCAAAGGTCAACTAACCTGAGTTCCCGGGTGCTAAAGTCACCTACTTTTAAGGGATGCCAGATAAGCTTTAACACCGAGTGAGCTCTATATCAGACCTGTCTTTCAGGGATACCAAGTTAATTACCAAGGCTCAACTAGCCCGGGTTCTCGGGCGATAAAACCGCTTAATTTTGAGGGATACTAGATATGCTTTTACTCCCACCGAGCCCTATGTTTGACCTGCCTTTGAGGGATACCGAGTTAATTATCAAGGTTTAACTAGCCCAGCTTCCCAGGCACTAAATTCAACTCCTCTTGGGGGATACCAGATAAGCTTTGCCTCCCAGCGAGCCCTATGCGAGACCTGCCTTTCAGGGATACCGAGTCAATTTTCAAGGCTCACCTAGACCTTGTTCCCGTACTACGAGTGTAGTAGAATGTCTACGCTATTAATGATACTAATTTAGATTTTCTATACAAAGAGATCTTTATAAGATCTACCTTTCAGGGATACGGGGTTAGTAATTTAGGGACAGCTACGCCAATTTCTAGGCTACTTTGCTAAGCTGCTTTTGGAGGTTTTTCTGCACAAATGAAGCTATTAAATCCAAGTATTTTGCACCTAGCAAAATTTCTCCCATGGAATTAAGATGTGTAAGGTGAAGATAACGAACAGTGATCAATCTCATAACTCCTATAAGCAATACAGAATAGGTAGTTGGGCAAATATGGACCCCTGGACACACCAGAGGTGGGATCATGTGCCTAGGAGGAGTAAGCATCCCCTGTTGACCGGTCACACCCGCCGTGAGCCCTATATCCTGATCAGGTAAACGGAGTTATCCGCAGTCAAACTCAGTGTGCCAAGAACAGCTTAACAATCGGTATGAAACACGTCAGACAGCATTTGACCCAATGCGAGGTTGTATTGACGAACTGGATCGTTATAACGACCATAGAATTTGCAAAATGCTGACTTCAATCGAGACTGTTGAAATCCCTGTACCATCAACTTGTTTGTCAGTAGCTTACCTCGATTTAAAAACTGACTATACCCAGAACAAGTTCTTGCATATCGAATCAATTGAGATATATAAACACTATATGTAGGTGATAATGGAATATTGCTACACAAATATTGGAAGTTGATGATGGAGAAGCTGAAATCATCCCGTTTGTCATACAGTTGAGTTGTCAGTTTGTCGTTAATGTCTACTTTCAATAAATTATCTAAGTATGAAGTAGAAGTGGACGACTCTGTGGTGTCCTTTATTTCGAGCTCACAGGGATATATCAAATCGACATATGAATGAAAGCTATCATTGTTAATAGACAAAACGTCATCGATATATCTAAAAGTCGAATTTCACAGCGAGAGATTTTTTTCTTCTCACGTAGAAGTTTATTAACATTATATATTTACAACTCAGCTGTATCACAAACGGGATGATTTTAGCTTGTCCATTGTCAACTTCCCATATTTATGTAACAATATTTCATTATCACCTGCATGTTGTGTTTATATATCTTAACTGATTCGATAGGCAAGAGCTTGTTCTCCGTATAATCAGTTTTTAAATCAAGGTAAGTGACTGCCAAACAAGTTAATGGTACTGGGGTTTCAACAGCATCGATTGAAGTCGGCATTTCGCAAATTCTGTGGACGTTATAACGATCTAGTTCCTCAATACAATCTATCATTAGTTAAAATGCTGCCTGACGTGTTTCATGCCAATTGTAATGTCGTTCTTGGCACACTGATTTTGATTACAGATAACTCCGTTTACCTGATCAGGATATAGGACTCAGGGCGGATGTGACCGGTCAACAGGGGATGCTTACTCTTCCTAAACACATAATCTCACCTCTGGTATGTTCAGGTGTCCGTGTTTGTCCAGCTTCTTATTTTGTATTGCATTTAGGAGTTATGAGATTGGTCACTGTTCATTATCTTCACTTTTCATATTATGATTTTAATAGGCCTAGTGCTTTAAGAATCAGATTTACGCTTTGTAAGACTGAAAATTAATATGGGAGATGGTTACGTGTACATCGAGACTATTTAAACTATTTAACATAAATTTTTTTGAAAGTATATTATTTTATTAACATCTAACAACAATATTAACGAATATGCATTTGATGTACATATATTTACTCAACACATTATCTGTCTAAAAAATAAATTTGAAACTATCGTGCATATTATGATTTTCATAAAATTTTCCGAACAAAAATGCATACATGCGATTAATGTGAAACATTCTATAAAATGAACTTGTATCAAAATATCAGTTTTCACATTTTCGAATTTTTTCCCTGATACATATAATTATAATCATTTAAAAGATAAGTTGTATTAATGGCCAACACATATATTTGGTATCAATAGGCCAAATATACATAAAGAATATACATAGTAAAATTGCACAAAATGTCCATGGTATAGGTAATAAGTAGAAAAAATATGTCCAACGATGACTAAGTACACATGATCCACATTTAAATAATTTCACTTAGCGCTTTCGCCGTGTATTTCGGCTCTTCAGGGTGCAACAAGTTTTACAAGAGTAAAGAATATAAAAAGAATACCAAAAAAAGAAGACAAAAAAACAATACATTTTCTTGAGTAAATACAAAAAGAGTACGAGAGTAAAGAATATACATAAAGGTTGCCATAAGGCGATAACGCCTTACGTAGAATACAGTCCATACATGCCCCCAATGACAGCACTAGTACAGGAGGGCAGGTCCCCTCCATGGTGTGTTCTTTTAATGTAATAATTATTAACATGCTTATAATATCAATTATATTATATAGATACAATATATGCAAAACATATACGATACTTCTCACAGCGAGATATATAACATGCAAAAAATTCAAAGATGTATAGACAAAATCATTTCCAAATATCAAATAGTTTGTACAGTAATTTTGTTTTTTATCTAAAGTAAATATATGAAAATACCCAGATAAATCATTTTCTTATCATAAAAAAGTATACGACTAAAGCTACAATTTATCCGTTATATTTTTCAAAACATTTACAAATTCTTGTTGTTTTAATTTTTTATATACCTTTGAAAAAAGGAATAATACATTATTTTTGTGATAATGTATTTCCTCTGATTTCTCTTGCTTGTTTTCTAATCTACAATCATTCTTTTCATGATAAAAATCAATTGCAATTGTTTTCTGTGGGTTTTCTTTATCAAAAATGTAATTCACGAGGAAGTTGTTCATTTCTCTAGTAAAAGTTTCATTTTCAATTAAAGATGTGTTAAATTTCCAATATTCTGGTCGTCGTAAGTTGTTATTTATAATTAAAGTTAAAACAGTGCACATACTTATTCCGTTTGAATGTGAACCTGGATTATTCTGAAGTTTAATGTTTTCATATTGATAACAAAATTGTTTTGATGAAATGCGAAGATAACGAACAGTGATCAATCTCACAACTCCTATCATACCTTATAGTCAAGTGTACTTGTAATATTTTCTCCATTAAACCATGTATATCCTTGTTTGTTCCCATTAATAGTTTTCCATAAATCATGTAAATATAACTTTGCTTGCATCTGTTTTAAATATATTGCGCTTTTATCATCATTTACACTCTTTAAATCTCCACATATCAAAATATTTTCAAAATTTTCATTATACTTAATGATCCATTCTTTAGCGCGCTTAAGATAATATATTTGATGTTAATTTCATTTGGTGCATATATATTAACAAGCGTAACAGTTTTCTTATCATATTCATTATTTACTAGAAGCTTTGTACCATCATTTGACTTATGTTCGTTAATTATTTTCAATGGTAGAACTTTTCTAAATAAGCACAATATTTACTTTAGAAGTTATGAATAATCAATTATAAATGAAATCTTAAAGAATTAGTGTCAATTTACAAGGGAGAATTACGTTTGTTAAAACAGAAAGTATGAAAAGCCATTCGGGTTAAAAGTTTCAGTTGTTGTGTATCTTCATCATTTGAGGAATCGTTTGAGGAATCGTTTTATATTACAAACTTTTATAAAACTAAGTAAGTAAAGTAATTTTGCTTTTCTTTTTCAAATTCAGGTTTGGGGAGTCATTCATGGGTAATAATAATGATAATCGAACATTGATAATATGAATAATAAAATTCAATGTAAATAAACACTTGCGCATAGTATCATGATTTGATGTAAAATCTAGTAGTTACTCTTTCTAATTAGTCTTGGGCTCACGACCTTCGGAATCACATCTCCTAGCAGCATGCGACCAACGTGCTAGACCGCCCGGCCATCTATTCAAGACAAAGCTTGTTTTCGATGAGGATGGAATTCTCGCCACGCGGGCACACGATCATTGAGAATGGAAATGGGATACAGTTATTTATAGTAATTTTTAGAGGATCATACAAAATGCACATTGTATTTGAAATGTCTTTATATAAAGCACAGAAATAGCAACGAACTCTGAAATAAACATAACTGCCCTAAGGGACGAGATCAATGTCGGATGAAAATTTAAATTCAATTAGTTAGAGGGAGGGGGATAAAAACTCCCGTAAGTTTCTGTCATCCGACATCGATTACACTTTAATTGAAAAAGGAAAAAGACAAGCGACTGTTGAATACCACATAATAATATAACATAATAATGAACATTTAATAGATTTAATGTACACTTTCATTTGTGAAAAAACAGTAGAAAAGGTATACAAAGTGTTATTTATAATCGTACGTTTCTTTTCTTGTTATTCGACTAGTTTCAACATTTGTCATATTAAGTTTTAAGGGGGGGGGGGGTCTTGTGAAAACTATGTGAACTTAGTTTTGTACATGTGAGACATTGAACTTTTGATTTTGCCCCTAAGTGAAGAATATCGTTAACACCAGACGTCTTTTTAGGAAACGAAGTTTGTCAATCCTTGCCCTTTCTACATGCATTCATAGGATGCGACACAACGTCAAGAACGTTCGGTATCGGAACGGGTCCTGTATGCTTAAGAAACCAATGGAATGTCAAAATTTAGACAAATCGCGAACAAATTCTGTATATGTGTCACAATGATTTGAGGTACTCCTTTAGCAAACAGCTTTGACCTACATTCCGACGCTATATGACCAATTTTATGGCACTTATAACATGTACGCTCCAATTTAGGTATACACTTGCTTTGCTTATCAGATGCACGACTATTTTCAACCATTTCCAAATTTGTAAACATGAACTAGAAGAGGGTAGAGCTTCACGAGAAGCAACTGTGAAGAAACAAGAGAGGAGAGTTTCAATTAGCTTACAAACACCAGCTCATCCTAGCCATTGTCGTCACTCTTCTTTAAGTACATCATCCTCCCCACTTTGTAGAAAATTAAAATCAGAACATACGGAATTAAGAAGGAGAATAAAAGAATTGGACAGATCAGAGGTAGAATTGACAGCTCAATTGAACAGGTATAGTTTACAATCTAATTCAGGAAGGACACAATTGTTCGCTCACAGTCCTGACATATTTAACACAGGAAGGGCACAATTGCCCGAAAACAAATTTGTCATATCTGACCCTGGAAGGGCACATCTGCACACTCAGAATTCTCTATCTGACCCCGGAAGGGCACATCTTCCCGCTCAGAACTCTCTATCTGACCCCGGAAGGGCACATCTGCCCGCTCAGAACTCTTTATCTGACCCTGGAAGGGCACATATGCGAGCTCAGAACTGCTTTTTATCTGGATTAGGAAGGGAATCACTGCAGGTAACAAGTCCGTTAAACTCATACCATATGATACCTACAGAAAGACTGGTTAGCACAAGGCACGTTCCAGTTTTCAACCACTCTGTTCGGAAAGAGAAAGAACCGGATAAGTTCAATGGTACATCTGTTGAATGGAAGGACTTTTTAGTTCATTTTGAACAAGTCTCTGATTGGAACAAGTGGTCATATGAAGAGAAAGCCCAACAGCTAGTTATTTACCTGAGGGATAAGGCTCAGAAATTGTTAGGAGACTTAACAACTGCACAGAGAGCTGATTATGACAGTCTACGGTCTATTTTGACTAAGCATTTCAATCCTCAAGAGCTGGTTATTGCATACAGATCTCGTAAACACAAACATGGTGAAAATCCATCAGATTATGGATATGCGCTCAGGAGACTAAGTTGTCTAGCATTTCCCAACATGACATATGATGACAGGGAAATTAATGTCCTTGAGCAGTTCATAGATGGTATAGGAAACTCTACTATCCATGACCATGCAATTTTCCATCATCCCAAACCCCTAGAAGCAGCTATCTCCCTAGCCATTGAATTTGAGGTCGTAAAAGGACCACAATTGTCCGTCTTTAAACCCGTCTATGTATCTGATACATATAAATGCAGTAACAAACAAAACTGAAAAAGACACCCCAAAGCAAGAACATCATAAAGATATGGTAGAATTAATGAGGTTGATGCAAAATTGCGTAGAAAAACTCTCTCAACTCAGAACTAATAAAGGAGGCAAGAAACGCTCTAGAAACCCTTCGTCAATAGAATGCTATTATTGTCATAAGAAAGTACATGTTGCAAAATACTGTCCGGGCAGAATGACAAATGTTCCTCTTTCAAACACAAACATGACACTTTCAAATCAGGAAAACTAAAGAGGGTCACTCTAAGTGCCCCTAGTGTGACCCCTGGCTGTAATGAAAAAGAGGGCAAACATATACAAATAAATGTACTGAGGAAATCCTGTCTAGTGGCAAAATGTTTTACAAGGAACAATGTTAATAAATTTCTAGTAGATACAGGTTCAGTTGCCAGTATTATGTCAAAGAAAGTTTTTCTGATGCTGGAAAATATACCCAGTTTGAGTGACTGATGACATTCTCACAGCTGCAGATGGAAATGCATTGAAAACTTTAGGAAAAGCTGATGTACAATTTAGTATTGATGGGGTTTGTTTTTGTCATGAGTTCATTATTGCTGAGATAGATGATCTTAACGGTATCTTAGGGATGGACTTCCTTGAGCAACATGATGCAACAATACGAGTCTCAAAAGGCGCATTTCAAATAGCCGGTCAACAGATTCAGTTGGAAAGGGAAACAACTCCTATATGCACTAGAGTGAAGTTGTCAAAATGTGTTGTTGTCCCCCCTGACAATGAAATTATTGTTTCAGGTTATGCTGTGGAATGTGCCGAGAAGTCTGCATATAATTTGGTTGAACCCTATGCATTCTTGGTAAAGAAAGGCCTTCTAGTTGCAAGAACTTTAGTAAATCCAGAAAATATTCAGTTTTCCATTGTGAATATTTCAGACAAGCATATCAGAGTTGAAAAGAACACAACAGTGACATCATTACAACCAGTTGACATAGTTGAGTCAAAATGTAATTATTTGTGTGAAACTTCATCTAAGTTACCGGAACATTTACATTCTTTATTTGAAAGTTCATCAAAAAGTTTGTCTAATGAACAAAAATCACAATTGTTGGATATGTTAATCTCCTATAAAGATATTTTTGTGGGTCCCGATGGAAAGTTTGGTAGAACAAATATTCTTAAACACAGTATTGATACAGGGGATAGTAAGCCAATAATGATTCCACCTCGAAGATTACCATATGCGCAGAAGTCAATAGTAGAGAATGAGATACAGAAAATGTTAGACAATGATATTATCAAGGCCAGTGAAAGTCCATGGTCAGCACCTTTGTTGTTGGTTGAAAAGAAGGACAAATCCTGGAGGTTCTGTGTAGATTACAGACAACTGAATAAAGTCACCAAAAAGGATGCATATCCTTTACCCAGAATCGATGAATCTCTAGATGCTTTATCCGACGCTTCATGGTTTTCTACACTATATCTGGTATCAGGCTATTGGCAGTGTGAAGTAGAAGAAAAGACAAACCAAAAACTGCATTTTCAACACATATAGGTCTATTCTAATTTAACCCCTTCTCTACCGTACCGGTCAATTTGACCGGTGGCGCGTAAAAACAGGGCAACGCAAAAGGAGTGCCTCTAAATCTTTGAAACTACGGTCACAAGATATATGATCTATATATCATATTTTTGGAAATTTTCTCAATTTTTTACTATATAAAAATCAATAAAGTAAGTAAAGCCATTAGATTAAAAAAAGCATTTAAAGTGAAGGATGGCTTCGTCTAAATATGACGCAACGCTTTTTCGATATGATATTTTTTATTTTCCTTATGAATTCAATATTTTTTATATTTTTGAAAAGCATATATTCCCTGCTTTCAGAAGATATAAAAATTATTTTTAATGCCTGGCAAAGTTATAAGAAAATAGCAATTTTTTGCACATGTACGTTTTCTTACGATTTTATTTCTCAATGTTTAAACATATCGGCGTTTTACCTATATTTATATATGGAAATAGGGAAAAGTAAATACAGCCTGTAAAAGTAGAGGAAATTTCCTTTTTGATGGGCCCTTATTCGTGTTATAATTTTCGGTAGTTTTTATACTACGATAAAATGAAATTGGGACATGCTGTGCGGTTTTCTTTAAAATTAGCGACAAAACGTCGTCGCTATAAAAGCGATCGACGCGCGTCGCACGAAAACTATAAAATTTGTATTGTCCCGTAAATAGTAAATTCAGTACATGTTGATACACTAAAACAATATACACATAAGTATGGAATAATCAGCCAGGTATTATCTGCTTTTTTTTAAAAAAAAAGAAGCATAAAACCAATATTGATATATAACAGTTACACAACCTACATGTAACTTCATAAAACACCTATTGAGAATGTTACATCGGCAGAGTAAATTAAAAAAAAAAATAGATAAAATACTTCAAATTCAGATATAAACGTTATATTTGTTCGGAATAGTAATAATTTTCCCCTGCCAAACAAATAAAACTAAAAAGAAGTTCGCATATAGCCTCCAGGCCTATACTTTTATTTTTCCGTGATCGGGATCGCGGGCCCCGCGGGGATTTAGTGTGCACGGGGAACATACGTGTTTCGGTTTCAACGAAAACAACACAGCTTCACTGTCACAGCGAAGGCTTGTATTTCACATCTTTAAAACAACCTGATGTCAGAAGATGCCATGGATCTCCTTTTGCAGGATGATGCAAACGATCATGCATTCAGTATAAACATGTACATGTAAGTTGATGTAGCCACATATGCCGACTAGAAATTTTTTTTTTGCAGTTTTGTTATGTTATGAAAAATTTACGATTAATCAACGCGATTTGATGCCATAATTTGTCGTTTCATGAAAGAAAATATTTATATTTTATGATATCTAAACCAAGTGAATAACATCTAATTGTTTATTAAGAGCTGACATCATTTAATCTGTCCTGGTCCGGCATTAATCCGTCTGATTAACACCCCCCTTTTCCAGAATTATCTCCTTACCTGACGCTCGAGTGTACGAAGGGGTGGATAGGGGGATGGGGGTAGTTTTAATCAGACTGGGCATTCATGGCCGCTGGTTAGAGGGCTATTTTCCAGGATTTTTCCATGTTTATTAAGAATTATCTTTCTATGAAAAGAAAACACAATCTGCTAGGAAATCACATATTACGTCATTGTAATGATAAAATTTATTATCATAATTTGAATTATTTTCTTCATATTGTAACAGAAATATAAACGAAATGTGTGTTTGGGCCGAAATGGAGGGGGGGGGGGGGGTTACATGTACGTAACATCAATCAAAGTCTGATTATGACAGACTAATGAAAAATCATATATACATTTCTCTTTTATCCAAATGCATGTATTTTATATACACTGAGTAGCTTATGACCATAAATTACATGTATTCCATACATGCTGGTACTGGTATGCTATGAGCTATCATCTTGCCTAGATTTTCTCTAATTTCGACTAAATCCACACTCCCATCAGAGTACCATGCAAGGGGATTTAGACACTGTGTACCATGAAGAACCAATTCAATTCTACTTTTGTATCTGGGGTCACATACTTTCCCTCAGAGTTACAGTATTTTTGCTGGACCCTATAGGTTTTAACCTGAATTTCTTCAGTATCCCCCCTCCCCCCAATGTATATGCTAGGCATAATGCTGACACCTACATCATGCATATTTTTTTTTCATTACGCACTCTGCTACACTCGCAATGTATAATAAAATATTCCATTCATTTCTAACACATGTACGTACGCAATCCCCTACCAAATGTCACTTCAAATACAGGACATCTCTATCTTTAAATAAATTTGAGCTGTACTTAAGTGCGAAACTGTCCCTTGCTACCATGAAACTTATATTTTGCTTGAAAACATGAACCAACAATTCTTAATTGTAATTTCTTTTCATCTTTAAAAAGGGTATTGACATCCCAATATTTAGTGGGAAGTTCTCAGGTATCGTCCGCTAGTGACAGTCTGCTGGCAAATGCAGACATGCGATGGAAGGATGCTGATGTGAAGGACACAGAGACACCTGATCCAAGACCTATGGCATTTCATTCAGAGTGTCAACCTGACATTCAGTTGGTATGACTTTGAGGTTGAATATAGGGTTAAATCTGTATACATTTGGTTAACAATAGATAATAATAAATAAATCCAGATAATACATTTACAAATGGAATCATGGCGTCATGATACACTGAAATGCGTTTTTTTACTGCATTGCTAGGTATCACATACATACAAAAAGAGACAAAAAAACCCGGAAAATCATTATTCTGTTTCTAATTACAAGGTATGACAAGTTTTCTAAATGCTGACAAATAACGTAAGGTGGCCAATACTGATTTTATTTACAATTTCCTTTCAGATATAGGACCCGATTATTCAGAGAACTGTAGATTTTATGAAGCTGTTTTTGACAGAAGATTTGGTTTTCTCCATCCGTATTGCCACCAACCATTATGCTGAGATGGTCATATCTCGAGGGAAGGATTGTCATTATGCTTCCCAAGGAAATTCGCATCCTCTCACTGAAGAGGAATTGTACAGGTATTACTAGTTTTAAAGTACCGATATTGTGACAGTGATTTCCAGTTTAAAACGAATAATAAAATGCATAATAAAAGGATTATCTTTACCAAAATTAATCTTGCTGTGCGTCTAACACATTTATTAGATGTGTACTACAATTACCTCTGATAAAATTTCATAAGTAATTAAATGCATACTAGTAATTTTCAAAGGGCCTTGACTATTGAAAACATTTACAGAGCCAATTAAGCATTCAAAAGCTCTGACAATACATTAGTATTTAGGGCTAAGTATTAAGACATTCTTTTTTTCCAGATTTTTGTGCATTATCTTATACATGTTTGCTGTGAAGTTCCAGTCGATAGACAGATATTGGTCAATGCATGCCGCTATCGGAACAACTAAGTACAGTGTATCAAGAATGATGTCTAGAAATAAGTTTTAAGAGGTTGAATATAAGACCATTTTTGTTAAATATGATGCAAGTACATTTAAATCTAGTGGTTGAAAGTAAGTACTTGGAACATTCGTATACGTTGAACTTGCAGAGGAAAAACGGGTAGTACTTTTTGATAACATTTGATAAGGTGCTGTTGCTTAGCAACCAAATATATTTGAATGCAAAAAATTTAATTATTTTAGATTAACAATAAAGATCTTTGATTTAATATTGCAATATTTATTCTATTTAGTGGAACATAATGGCAAAACGTCATATTATTAAAAAATGATGGATATGTACAATGTATATAAAGTACAAAGTTTCCATTTTATGATCTTTGACCTTAATTCTTTTCATCATATTTTTTGTTAAAAACCTTTTAAAATGATTAAGATTTATTTAAAGATTATATTTTTAAAATGATATGACATTTACTAATCATCATTCAATGCAATTATGTTTAAATTGTGTCGAATGTATGTAGAAAGCCAAATTATGGTCAAAATTGTACTCTGAGTGTTGTTACTTAGCAACCAAAAATATTTGTTTGTCAATAAAATTGATTTATTTGATTGAGATGCTTTTGTAGTATTTTCAAAGGCACATCAGCTCATACATTTAGAATTTCCTATTTTTGACTCTAATCCAGTGAGAGGGGTCGTAATATATATATTTCAGAGAAAAAAAAATTGCTAAAATGTGCACTTATATGACCTTTGACCCCGTAGACCTCTTTGAGGTCATGGGATACTTTGACAAACTTTATAAGAAATTATTCCCTGTCCAATTCCTAACATAATTATATGTCATATGCCTATCCCAAATCGTGATACATGCAGATTTTATTCGATGTAAAAATATTGTCATTTAGTCTTTAAAAACCTTTAAAATGTGCCGTTAGAGAAAGGGTTAAGGTGTTGCCCTTTGGAATATCCAATGCGCCAAGTTGCTATGAAGGACTCATGGAATTGGTTTTAAGAGGTCTTAGGTGGTAAAGGTGCCTTTGTTATTTAGACGATATTGTTTGTTTTTTTTGTTCTTGTTTTGATCAGGCTGTACAAAATCTTAAAGTGTCCATGAAGTCAAAATATAAGTTAGTCTGAACTGATGTATCTTTATTAATACAATACAGATTCGAAAGTCTCACGCTTCTAAGTGCCTTTATAAGCAAGATATCCACGTTTAAAATTGCCGATTTTCGCACCTGCTCAAAACCAATCAGCGGCACTTACGATTTTACTATATATAGCGATTGGGGTCTGTGACGTCACAACACATCAGTTTCAAAATGGCCAACGTAAGACATAGAGATAGCAGATCGTCAACTTCTTCCGACATCGGACTTCACATGTCGTTTGAAGTCTCATCTTGTGACGATAGCGATGGTGAAGACCTGCAGGACATTGTTCCTTACCAGTTTGAACCTGAGGCTTCTGAATCGAATGAAAGCGAGCAAGATTCCTCGCTTGGGGGAAGCGACGAAGATCAGCCGAGACTGGAGAACACCGATTGGTATATTGAAATTAACTTTGATATAGCCTGTTTACAATTTTTTCTACTCCAAAACTTTATTAGTTTTCAAAAAGTGGTACATTCTAAATAAACGAATATAAAAATTCGTTTCTTTATCTGTTTTTAACTGCTTAAATCATTTTAACGATAGAACATTCTATCTAGGGTATACAGTATATATCTAATGGACAAGCGGAAAGTCGTGTATCCAAGCCGTATATTTTCTAATATATATTGTTTATTGGCTTCAGATTTGTGAGTTACGTCCATAACAACAGTAACAAAAATACTAAATACCGTTAATAATAGAATCTTGTAAATAAAGATAAATATTTAGACTTGCATAGACACGGAATTTGTGTATAACTATATGATTTGTAGGTGTACTTGTGGATACTGTGTACTAATGCCTACACAGAGGGAGAGCATCTGCTGTTGTGAAATTGACAGAGTCAACAGCAAAAAGGATTCATCCGACCGAAAGCTTTACTGCATCACTCAGCATCCTGGATTCTCATCGGTGTGCCTAGATGTGTATGTACTGTATTTCATTTTATAATCATTCTATCTTTACTTCATTTTAAATAGTCAGGAAACAAAAGTGTACATGAACACATTCATAAGTGTTTATACAAATAAGTGGTTTTCTAATGTATACAAACTTTCACAGAAGGAACAGATATACATCATATCGACAACTTGTGCGTTGGTGCTGGGGCTACATTGGGAAAAATGTCAGAGTCCCCTTACTATCTTGTGCTGTTCAAAAGATAAGAGCTGCATTTCCATCTGAGGACTATGAGGGTTTCAGGGACCCACCATAATGCAGGTATGTGCAAGAAATGCATTTTCATTTTAAATTCAGCCCTAGTTCTCTACTTACAATTTGATACAGCTGAACAATCAAAATCTAAGTCCTTGAAATTACTCAATTTTGGGGGTCTCCGTGGCCGAGTGGTTAAAGCATCACATTCAAAATCACACAGCCTCTGGTCGGCGCGAGTTCGAATCCTGCTCGCGCCGGTAAGTGAGAAAGTTTCCCAGTTTACTTGCGGAAGGTCGGTGGTCTCTTCAATAAAACCTGGGCGTCACCAGATAACCGAAATATTGTTGAGTGTGGCGGAAAATAGCAAAAAACAAAAACTAAATTTTGTAGTAATCATTATTCGAGAAAAAAGAATAAAATTCACAGTACATGTGATTGGGATATGAAAAGCTAATTACACCTACTGTTATTAATCATCATTATGCTACTAAAATATTGACAAACTGAAAAAAGAAACCTTTTCACTGTAAAGTTATGAAAAGGAAAGTATCGGCTACAAAAATAAATTTGAATCATGGAACGGGATGTGGACCCTGCTTTCATGTTCCCATTAAAGATAATAATGCACAGTGTCGGGCAAGTTCTCTCTGATCCATTTCTGGATTTGGAGATGTCTGTCTGTGACGATGGTCCCAACTTGTAACTCATGGACTTGTAGCCATTGAATAGTTGTTGCCCAATAGTTCTTTCCCTTTGTGCAACTCTTACGCACAGTGAGATGCAAAAGCATGAACGTAGACTTAATACAAAATTTATGTTGGTAAGGTAAATTAGGGTTTTTGAAAGTTCAGGTAGGTAGTGCGTCCCAATATACTGTCATGGATAATCCGATGAATCCATTTTTAGGGTTGGACAATAAAGTGGAAACCAACATACATTTTTTAGCCTTATCAAGACAAGTAGAAATGAAATCATGACTAACAATTGTTTATTGATATATAACAGTATTGTACAGTATATAATGTATATTTTTGGTAGTAAAAATCTAATCAAAATGTTTATGATTTACCAGGTACAAAATAATATAGCGGGGAAGGGGGGGGGGGGGTCATTTCTTGTTTGAAATAATATTATGGATATTTGTTATTATGCATGCTCACCTACAATACATGCCATGGTATGAAAATGAAACCATCTTTGGGGCAAAATGGTTGATGGTGCTGTGGAACGCCTCAATCTGGGAGGTCTGGAAGAGGGGGGGAAAGCTTCGGGATGTCCTTCTTCATCTGTTTGGAGAGTATCAGATCTGACATCTTCTCACTGGCTTTTGATCCTATCCAGAAAGAAGAAAACAAATTATTTTAAAAGCTAAAAACTTGTTTACTCAGTTGTAATATTACAAAGTGAATAGGTAGCTTTGCATCAATCCATAGAATATCTTTGTATTCTTTATCAATTGGAAGTATAAATCAAATGAGTAGAATATTTTACCTGCTTTCAACCACTTCTTCTTCTGCTCATTGCCTTCAAGGGTGCTGTGGGCACATGTTGGAAATAAAGTGTTGTGGCCGGTGTGGACATTGTGGATGTGGTTTTCGACTGACTCCCATTTGGCCCACATCACCTCTCCATTCCCATCTGGTGTGGAGGCCGCAACCCAGTACATGTGGTTGGTCAGACTCTTGCACCACTTGATCAGCTCTGCACCGTCTTTAAGCTTGGATGCTGCAACAATTTTCTTCTTAAGGCCTGAAATATTTTAATTAAAATGTGAAAAGATGTCTTGAATTTTTTTATATAAATGAACAAACAATAAAGCAGAGAATTTTAATTCCAGCTAAACCCCATTAAAAAAAAAACAAAAAAAAAAAAAAACAACTTCAGTTGCTATTTCAAATGTAGTTTGTTATCATACTTATGTCCTTTCTGTGTAATTTATTATTCCTAAGGGTTGTTTAAAATTGTTTTATACGTTATTAGGGCAATTATATCATTAATTATATCATTACAGTAGGCGCTATATATTAATAATAATAAATATGCATTTTAATTCTGACACTATGCATATTTTATTCACATGTATGTGCACATCGTAAAGCACTTTAGAGAACTAAATAAATGATGATAGGGCGCTATACAAATCTTTTGATTACAATTACAATCTTTATCTCCAACACAGGACAATTGAACAATACAAGTAAAACTGAATAAGTGAAAAACAATACCAAAATCAAATCAAATTCAATATGTTCCCAAACTTTGTTTGGGGAACATAATTAAATCAAATTCATTATCATAATGATAACTGTGGTATACCTTTAGCTACATGCCAGACATCATAATAATGCACAGTGTCGGGCAAGTTCTCTCTGATCCATTTCTGGATTTGGAGATGTCTGTCTGTGACGATGGTCCCAACTTGTAACTCATGGACTTGTAGCCATTGAATAGCCCGTTCCAGTCCCTTTTGTTCCATGCCATTGCTGTTCTTCACTTCATTGCTCTGTAAATCAAGATCAACTTTATGAATCAAATAACAATAAAAGAAGTGTGTTAAATTTGTAATAAGTACATTTTAACAAACTATTAAGAACTGAACTGCACAAAATATATGATACATAAACTTGAAATATAGGAATGTGATGCACTATTTCACTCTTACTTGAACTAGCTGTATGTCGATGACAATGCCTTCCTCTAAGTCAATGGTGCTGTATGAGCCATGCTTGGCAGAGTGACCAGGAGAATCAGCTCGACCATCCCCACCAATGACAAGGGGCTGTCCCTTCTGCTGACATCGTCTAACATACTCCATCTGTTGGCTGTTCCAAACACGGGCAATGGAAGGGAACAAAATGGAGGACTGATGGGTGGCGAAGGTTCTCTTTGAAATGGTGGCAACCCCCATACACTGCAGGACACGTAAAACCTTTGCTGCCAGGGCTCCAGAAAACAGGATACTGGCAGACAGGGCAAGGTTCCCAGCTGGTATGGTTCCAATGGATGGCTGACTGCAACACTGCCAGGAGTATCCACAAAACATACACTCCGTAACAATCCGGACCATGGTCCCAACTACCTGCTGCACATCTGCTCTGGCAAACCGATGGCACATCTTGCAGATCAAGTAGCTGAGATTCGCTCACAATGAACTTCCTTTCTTCTAAAGGGTTGTGTGGTACTTCACCCCTAAGATAAATAAAACACACGAGATATTCAATACTTTCATAGATATTCCATTCAAACCAATTTCTAGCTTCGTTTTCTAAAATTATATGTATATTAATTAATAAACTTAGAATATTTTAGAATATCAAATACTCTCATTGAAAATTTGAATTTGAAAGAATTAGACTAAACGTGTTCATGAGGAGAGGATATTGACCACAAAATTTAAAGCAAATATTTAACTACCAAAACTTTGCCCTAAATGTAATGGTAATTGCCCTGTCTCTATCAATAAATAACTAAACTCACTCCATATCAAGCCGTGATTCATCTGAACTGGAGCCTGATGGTTCATACATGGAGGCAGCTTCACTGTCACAAGGAGTAGCCATAGATTGGTCACTACTAGAGGAGTCATGTGTCAAAGCAGGTTTTTGTGCTGATTGCGAGTCTGGGATATCATCTCTCCCATTAAACTGCACTCCGATACTCCTCATTCTTGGTTGTAGCTCTGCTTGAACACCTTGATAAAAGACAGAGAGAATGAGTTTACTGTCTGTGACCTACACATTCTCTAACATTTTAATTGGTTTATAATCATAGATTTGCATGCATCTTTTAATTAAATAATCACCTCTTATTAATCATATTCATATTTTTTTAATGTACTGTATTATATTTGACAATATATTTATGAAAATTGCTGCTAAAAATTTAAACATAAAGATCCAGTTTAATAAATGGAAAACACACTCTATCAAAACAGAAACATACCTTTCTCTTTCAAATTTGCAGATACTTGCACTCTGACACTTCTTGCAAGAGGGCCTGTTGTCTGGCATGATGTGGGTTTTTTTTCTTCTTCATGTTGATTCTGATAAAAGAAAATATATTTCATGAGACGAGTGATAAGGCAGATGAATTACAATGTCTAATTGTCAACACACGCAAATAAACCTTAGTAAATACACCTCAACACAAACATCTTGCTTTGTCTGGGTTCTGTATTCATGGTGTCGAGATTGTAAGATCCCGAACCCGATCATAAATGCACACAATACCTAATCGAGTAATGGTACCAAATGTACATGAACTGATATGGGAAATATCAATTTAGTAAATAGTAGTGTTGTTCATTAAATCATATAGAGATCAACACATACTCATTTTAAAATACTGACTTTAACCCCTCTCCCCATCCCTTTAGTTATTACTTACACATGTAGCTGGATCTGGACCAGATGGACCCAGAGTGTCTGCGGCTACCATCATACATCCTGTATCCATGCCCTCATTTTCTCTTTCCTCAGTGGCTTGATCAGGACCAAGTAATTCAGTTAGAACCTAAAATATACAATACAAATGTTAGGAATCAATAGTAAATATACCATTAATTTGCCAAAGGAATATTACATGTATATATACTGAACATTTGCCAGAATGTACTTCATATTCCTAATTTTCCCACGATGTGTTGCAAGTCTAACTCTAATTATGGTTTTCAATTGTAATCATAATGTATATACTGCTTTAATGCTATATAGCAAAAAGGATGCCCCCAGTTTCTATTGGCCTGTATTTCAAGATTAATCATGGTAAAGATTATCTTGTAATGATATCTTTGATAGTTTGAAAATTGTATCAGTAAAGACAAACCCTGTTTCTTTCCCGTTTGGCTACAACTGAGCGCTCTGGGTTTGGGGACGACAAGAATACCTCGTTGAGGTTGTCCCGTTTTCTTTTGGGGTAGATGGACGGTACCGATCCTGCACACAAACGTCTCTTGACCGTCATACCAAACTCCCTCAGCAAGGAATACGGGGGTTCAAAGCAATCGGGGTTGAAATGTGCGGAACAAATCACGGTGTAATTGGACGGACCACTCCATTCAGCACGTGTAAGTTTTACGAAACGAGTCCACGCAGCACGCTGTCGCTCTTCCTTCGGGAAAACGTGCACGGAAACACTGTCTGATGGTCTATAGTTGCAGCCTGCAACAACACACGTACGTCCAGATACTTTAGCAGTCATTCTTCCACGATTACCTCCACGATATAAACAAACTCAGATTGCGCCAAACATGTGTTGTGACGTCACGTCCGGAATACCAGCAACAGCCTCGTTATAGATGTCGTAAAGGTGTGCATTCGAGCGAAGATCACTTTTTGACCTATATCTCGCTTACTAAACAGAAAATCAACGTAATTTTTCGACATATCGTTTTTATTTATTAAACTGCGTCAAAAAACATACACTTGTATTTTGACTTCATAGACACTTTAAGTCCGTTTTTGATAGACTCAGATCTGCCAATTTAACATTGAAGCCATCAAAATGCGAATGACTCCAGCAAAAAGTGTCCTTCCTATGCCATATTGTCTCTTGCAAAGGGATACAATGTGATCCCGGCAAAATTTATAGCATTCAGACTTGGCCTACTCCTACCAGTGTTTCAAAAGTCCGTAGTTTCTTGGGTCTTGTAGGATATTACAGGACGTTCATACCTGATTTTTCTACTACTGCAAGCCCCTTAACCTATCTTACTAGAAAAAGGTCACAATTTTGTTGGACCCCTGAATGTCAGACTGCATTTGAGAAACTTAAGAAACTACTGACCTCAGCTCCTATTTTGGCCTACCCAGACACCAACACAGAATTTATTCTTGACACAGGTGCAAATGAAAATGGAATCGGAGCTGTGTTGTCACAAGTTTAAAATGGTGAAGAAAGAGTTGTGGCCTATGCTAGTCGTACACTGAATAAACACCAAGTTAAATATTGTACAACTTACAAAGAGTTACTAGCTGTTATTACCTTTATAAAACAGTACAGACACTTTCTATGGGGTCGACACTTCACAGTCAGAACAGACCATGCCTCATTGGTATGGCTCTCAAGATTCAAGAACCCAAAAGGTATGTTGGCTAGATGGCTATCTGTTTTGGAAACGTATGATTTCAGTATAGAACACACACCTGGAAAGTATCATTGCAACGCAGACAGTTTGTCTCGCAGGCCAGCTGCTTATTGCAAGCGGGACGATTGCCAAGATTGCCATGTTGAGAAACTCAGTCACTACTAGTCATATAATTACAGCATAACATTCTACTTGTCATAGAATTACAACATAACACACTACTAATCATATAATTACAACATAACACACCACTAGTCAAATAATTACAATATACTACACTACTACTCATAAAGTTACAACATAACACACTACTAGGTATAGAATTATTATATAACACACCACTAGTTATAGAATTACAACTTAACACACTACTAGCTATACAATTACAATATACCATACTACTAGCTACAGAAATACAATATAACACAATACTAGTCATAGAATTACAACATACCACATTACTTGTCATAAAATTACAACATAACACAGTACTAGTCATAAAATTACAACATAACACACTACTAGTCATAGAATTACAACATAACATGCTACTAGTTATAGAATTACAACAAAACACACTAATAGTTTTAGAATTACAACATAACACACTACTAGTCATAGAATTACAACATACCACACTGCTAGCCATCGAATTACAAAATAACACACTACTAGTCATAGAACTACAAGATACAACACAACTAGTCATATAATTACAACATAACACACAACTTGATATAGAATTCCAACACAACACACTACTAGTTATAGAATTAGAAGATAACACACTACTAGTCATAGAATTACAACATACCACTCTACTAGATATAGAATTACAATATAACACAGTACTAGTAATAAAATAACAATGCACCACACTACCGGTCATAGAATTACAACATAACACACTACTAGTTATAGAATTATAACATAAGACACTACTACTTATAGAATTACAACGTAACAAACTACTAGTTATAGAATTATAATATACCACACTATTGGTCATAGAATTACAACAAAAGACACTAGTAGTTATAGAATTACAGCATAACACACAACTAGACATATAATTACAACATAACACACTACTAGTTATAGAATTACAACATAACACACTACTAATCATAGAATTACAACACAACCCTCTACTAGTCATAGAATTACAATATAACACACTACTGGTCATAGAATTACAACATAACAAACTAGTAATTATAGAATTACAACATAACACACAACTAGACATATAATTACAACACAACACACTACTAGTCATAGATTTACAACATAATACACTACTAGTCATATAATTACAGCATAACATTGTACTTGTCATAGAATTACAACATAACACACTACTAGTCATATAATTACAATATAACACACCACTAGTTATATAATTACAATATACCACACTACTACTCATAAAATTACAACATAACACACTACTAGGTATATAATTATTATATAACACACTACTAGTTATACAATTACAATATACCATACTACTAATTACAGAAATACAATATAACACACTACTAGTTATAGAATTAAAACTTATCACATTACTTGTCATAAAATTACATCATAACACAGTACTAGTCATAAAATTACAACATAACACACAACTAGTTATAGAAATACAACATAACACGCAACTAGTTATAGAATTACAACATAACACATTAATAGTTATACAATTACAACATACCACACTGCTAGTCATAGAATAACAACATACCACACTACTAGCCATTGAATTACAAAATAACACACTACTAGTCATAGAATTACAACATAACACACAACTTGATATAGAATTCTAACATAACACACTATTAGTTATAGAATTAGAAGATAACACACTACTAATTATACGATTACAACATACCACTCTACTAGATATAGAATTACAATATAACACAGTACTAGTCATAAAATAACAATACACCACACTACTGGTCATAGAATTACAACATAACACACTACTAATTATACAATTATGACATAAGACACTACTAGTTATAGAATTACAACGTAACACACTACTAGTTATAGAATTACAATATACCACACTACTGGTCATAGAATTACAACGAAACACACTAGTAGTTATATAATTACAGCATAACACACCACTAATCATAGAATTACAACATAACACAGTACTAGTCATAAAATTACAACATAACACACTACTAGTTATAGAATTACAACATAACACACTACTAGTTATAGAATTACAACATAACGCACTAGTAGTTATAGAATTACAACATGACATACTACTAGCTATAGATTTACAACATAACACACAACTAGTTTTAGAATTATAACATAACACACTGCTAGTAATAGAATTACAACATAACACACTACTGGTCATAGAATTACATCATAACACACTACTAATCATAAAATTACAACATAACACACTACTAGTCATAGAATTACAACAAAACACACTACTAGACATAAAATTACAACATAACAAAATACTAGTTATAGAATTACAACATAACACACTACTAGACATAGAAATACAACATAACACACTACTAGTCATAGAATTACAAAATAACAAGGTACTAGTTCTACAATTACAACATAACAAACTACTAGTCCTAGAATCAAAACATAACACACTAATAGTTATAGAATTACAACCTAGCACACAACTAGTTATAGACTTATAACACAACGCACTACTACTTATAGAATTACAACATAACACAGTACTAGTTATAAATTTTCAACATAACACGCAACTAGTTATAAAATTACAATATAACACACTACTAGTTATAGAATTACAACATAACACACAACTAGTCATATAATTACAACACAACATTATACTAGTCATAGAATTACAATATAACACACAACTAGTTATATAATTATAATATACCATACTACTAGTTATAGAATTACAATATAAAACAATATTAGTCATAGAATTACAACATGCCACACTACTTGTCATAAAATCACAATATAACACATTACTAATTATAGAATTATAACATAACACACTACTAGTTATATAATTACAATATAACACACTACTAGTTATAGAATTATAACATAACACACTACTAATTATAGAATTACAACATAAACACTACTAAATATAGAATTTCAACATTACACTACTAGTCACAGAATTACAACATAACACAGTGCTAGTCATAGAATTACATCAGCACACTACTAGTCATAACACGCTACTAGTAACAGAATTACAACATAACACAATGCTAGTTATAGATTTAAAACGTAACACACTACTAGTCTAAGAATCACAACATACCACAATACTAGTTAAAGAATTAAAGAAATAACACAATATTAATTATAAAATTATAACACAGTACTAGTAATAGAATTACAACATAACAGAATACTAGTCATAGAGTTACAACATAACACAGTACTAGTTATATAATTACAATATAACACACTACTAATCATATAATTACAACATAACACACTACTAGTCATATAATTTCAATATACCACACTACTGGTCATAGAATTACAACAAAACACATTAGTAGTTATAGAATTACAACATAACATACTACTAGTCATAAAATTACAACATAACACACTACTAGTCATAGAATTAAAACATAACGCACTACTAGTTATAGAACTACAAGATACCACACTACTGGTCATAGAATTACAACATACCACACTACTTGTTATAAATTTATAACATAATACACTAGTAGTTATAGACTTATAACATAACACACTACTGGTTATAGAAGTACAATATACCACACCACTGGTCGAAGAATTACAACGTACCACACTACTAGTTATAGAATTACAACATAACACACCACTAGTTATAGGATGACAATATACCACACTACTAGTTATAGAATTACAACTTGATAAACTAATAGTTATAGGATTACAACTTAACATACTACTAGTCATAGAATTACAACATAACACATTAGTAGTCATATAATTACAACATAACACACTATTAGTCATATAATTACAATATACCACAGTACTGGTCATATAATTACAACATAACAAACTACTAGTTATAGAATTACAACATAACACACTACTAGTTATAGAATTACAACATAACACATTTCTTGTAATAGAATTACAACATAACACACTATTAGTCATAGAATTACAATATACCACAGTATTGGTCATATAATTACAACATAACAAACTACTAGTTATAGACTTACAACACAACACACTACTAGTCATAGAATTACAACATAAGAGATATTAGTTATAGAATTGCAACATAGCACACTACTAGTTATAGAATTACAACATAACACACTACTAGTTATAGAATTATAACATAACACACTACTAGACATAGATTTAAAATATAACACACTACTAGTCATAGAATTACAACATAACAAACTACTAGTCATAGAATCAAAACATAACACACTAATAGTTATAGAATTACAACCTAGCACACAACTAGTTATATACTTATAACACAACGCACTACTACTTATAGAATTACAAAATAACACAGTACTAGTTATAGATTTGCAACATAACACACAACGAGTCATATAATTACTACATAACACACTACTAGTAATATGATTACAACATAACACATTAATAAAATATATTTACAACATAACACACTACTAGTTACAGAATTACAACATAACTCACTACTAGTTATAGAATTATAACATAACACACTATTAGTCATAGAATTACAACAAACACGCAACTAGTTATAGAATTACAACATAACACACTACTAGTAATATAATTACAACACAACACATTAATAAAATATATTTACAACATAACACACTACTAGTTACAGAATTACAACATAACACACTACTAGTTATAGAATTATAACATAACGTAATACTATTTATAGAATTACAACATAGCACAATACTAGTTATAGAATTACAACATAACACACTACTAGTTATATAATTATAACATAACACACCACTAGTCATATAATTACAATATATCACACTACTGGTCATAGAATTACTACATCACACACTACTAGTTATAGAAATATAACATAATACACTACAATTTATAGAATTAAAACCTTACACACTACTAGTTATAGAATTATAACATAACACACTACTGGTCATAGAATTACAACATAACAGACTACTACTTAAAAAATCATAACACAACCCACTACTAGTCATATAATTAAAACATAACACACTACTAGTTATATAATTATACACAACACACTACTAGTTATAGAACTACAACATAACACACTACTTGTTATAGAATTACAACATAACACACTACTAGTCATAGAACTACAACATAACACAGTACTAGTCATATAATTACAAATTAACACACCACTAGTAATAGAATTGCAACATAACACGCTACTAGTTATAGATTTACAACATAACACACTACTAGTTATAGAATTACAACATAACACAGTACTAGTTATAGATTTACAACATAACACACTACTAGTAATAGAATTGCAACATAACACACTACTAGTTATAGAATTACAACATAACACACTACTAGTTATAGAATTACAACATAACACACTACTTGTAATAGAATTACAACATAACACACTACTAGTCATAGAATTACAACATTACACACTACTAGTCATAGAATTACAACATAACACACTACTAGTCATAGAATTACAACATAACACACTACTTGTAATAGAATTACAATATACCACACCACTGATTATAGAATTACAACATAACACACTACTAGTTATAGATTTACAACCTAACACACTAGTAGTTATAGTATTACAACATTACACACTACTAGTCATAGAATTACAACATAACACACTACTAGTCATAGAATTATAACATAACACAGTACTAGTTATAGAATTGCAACATAACACACCACTAGTCATAGAATCAAAACATAACACAGTACTAGTTATATAATTACAACATACCACACTACTAGACATAGAATTACAACATAACACACTACTAGTCATAGAACTACAACATAACACACTACTAGTCACAGAAATGCAGTATACCACACTACTTGTTATAGAATTACAACATAACACACTACTTGTAATAGAATTACAACATAACACACTACTAGTTATAGAATTATAACATAATATACTACTAGTTATAGAATTAAAATCTTACACACTACTATTTATATAATTACAACATAACACACTACTAGAATTACAACGAAACACACTACTAGTTATATAATTGCAACATAACACACTACTAGTTATAGAATTACAACATAACACACTACTTGTAATAGAATTACAACATAACACACTACTAGTCATAGAATTACAACATTACACACTACTAGTCATAGAATTACAACATAACACACTACTAGTCATAGAATTACAACATAACACACTACTTGTAATAGAATTACAATATACCACACCACTGATTATAGAATTACAACATAACACACTACTAGTTATAGATTTACAACCTAACACACTAGTAGTTATAGAATTACAACATTACACACTACTAGTCATAGAATTACAACATAACACACTACTAGTCATAGAATTATAACATAACACAGTACTAGTTATAGAATTGCAACATAACACACCACTAGTCATAGAATCAAAACATAACACCGTACTAGTTATATAATTACAACATACCACACTACTAGACATAGAATTACAACATAACACACTACTAGTCATAGAATTACAACATAACACACTACTAGTCACAGAAATGCAGTATACCACACTACTGGTCATAGAATTACAACATAACAAACTACTAGTTATAGAATTACAATAAAACACATTACTAGACATAGAATTACAACGTTACACACTACTAGTCATATAAATACAATATACCACACTACTGGTCATATAATTACAACATAACAAAACACCACACGCAGGCAACAATGGAAAATTGCTGCACAAATATGAGAAGCCTACAATGGAGAAGACGAAATCGTCCCACCCGCCAGAAATTCCACCCTTTCAATGTTTGTTCTAGTGATAGAAAGTAATCCACTGTAATAAAAGCAGACAACGAAAAGCAGTTTTCGGCACTTTATTTAAAAAAAGGTAAATAATTGTTAGATACAAAGAGTAAAAATGCTACGATTGCTAATTTGGTTAACATGTTTTCCTCAGATGGAAATTACAAGTACTGAATAATATATTGAAAATAGTATGAAATGAAACATTATTTTTCATACATTCAATTGACTAATGTTCCAAGCTATGGGGGAGTTGAGGAAGTATGGGTATTCTATTTATTTTTTGGAAAGAAAATGCGTCATTTCATTTGCCGCTACCTGGTTTATTTTACAAGAATACACTTTATTTTGCCAAATTAAAACATTAACACACGAAGTGATTCTGTCATCCTTAATATGCTGCATCATTGTCATCCTAGCGGGATTCATTGTTGGGGAACAACTTTGAATTACCACTAACATCACTGAATCAGTACCTGCATAGACAAAAACACTTTATGTTGCATTAGATCAGAATAAAAATACAAACAATTCGTAATTTGATACATTAGCAAAGATATATTTAAATTTTACCAAAGATCTCTAGGTCCTGCAAAGCAGATTGTATATCATCGGCCATTCGAGACATCATGAAAGTAGTTATTATCAAAGGGCACCTTGTTTCAATTCGTTGATCTTTTTTGCACCAATTTAGCTTTACATTCTTGAGATACTTTTCCATAAACGATTCAAAGCATGGTCGACATATGGCTGCTGTTTCAACACATTCGAAAGGACCCACGGTAGCTGCTTCTTGAATGAAAATGGAAAAAGGTGTGGAAAACCGTATATCTCGTGATCAGTCATCCCAAACATTACTTTGCTATACATAAATCTCATTAGACACACAATATGAAGTTGACAAATAAGGTAATGTTACAGGGATTTCAGCAATGTAAAATCAGCACTTCGTAAATTCGTTAATTTCCGTCTTTATCGCGATCTAAAATTTACTTATACAATCCGTTATTGGGTAAAATGTCGTCTGTTGTGTTTAATACGAATGAAGACAGTTCTTTTAACAATGTTTCTAATTGGGGCTTACTCCGTTTACGAGATCAAGATAAAACGACGGATGCTACCTGTCACAATCAATGCATATATCTTCACCATGCATATATTTGGCGATTACAGCTCCATAAATGTTAGGATCTTTAATATCTCAATGTGTCTCCATAGTATGTGAATAGCTCACCAGGTGTCCGTGCACTTAGTTTGTAATCACAGGTGCTGATATGTTTATCCGCATTGGTGTACATGTACATTGTAATTCATCTAGTAATAGTCATCACTTTTAACACCCTTTGACCAGAGTCCATTACTTCTGATATAAGTTTTCTTATTATTTCAATACTTTTATTCCACATTTATACCCCAAAATGGCAAATGTACAGAGATCTTTACAATTTATATCAGAATTTACAGTGATAGTTAGTGTGAGTACATAGTACATTAATGCGCCATTTTATTTGAAATGTATATATATATATATATATATAGTGGAGCCTCGGTAATCCGGGCGTCATTAATCCGGACGCTTCACCTTCCGGACGATTTTTCTAGGGAACAGAATTTTTATACATTATTTTGCATCATTAATCCGGAAATTCGCGTTCCGGATCCGGACGGTCACTTTTTACTACAAAACGTTATAATGCATTAAAAATTGTACCGTTAATCCGGACGGTCATTTTCTTTAGGGAAGGTTTGTGTCGGACAATTTGAGCAAGGCGTAAATTATAAAGAAAACAAGCCAAACTGTCTAATTGAAGCGATTACCTGTACCCTGTCAACACCTCCCTCCAATTAGGTGGTGTCTGATGATAAGTCCGTTAGATAGCACGTGCGGATCGAGACATTGTATTGCCAATTTTCGCACATAAGATCTTTATTGCGTGTAGTGTTGGATTTTGTAAATAAATCTGTAGCATATTATCTTATAGTCTTGATCAATACCCTAATAGTATTAATAAATTAAACATCATGCCGTAATGATATTTTATTTAACTGTTACACATACCAGTTGTACTGATTCGTAAATTGATATCGGCTTATTCAAATCTAAAGAGTGTAGATTATACTTCTATATTCTGGATTTTATACTGTTGATTGGCGTGAAATATACATGTATGTTCATGCACATGTGTATGTAGTAAGTTTTTAATGTTTAGAATGCCACGCATGTAGAATGTACCTGTGTACGATTGATTCTTGTTACGATGTTGTAGAGCTTTATTGCTTTCGAATTTTTAAACTCTGGGTAGAAGTGAGAAAATTACCATTTTAAGGAAAATGACAATTAAATTCTGTATGTACCTGTAATGTTAGTTTCACCCGAGTTTTGTTCCGTTATTATCGCACCATGAAAATAATAGGTGCGCGTGATTAGATCAAAGCAGTAGTAGGTCTTACGAGCTTAAATGATTTTGTTCTCCCGATATTGTCTTGGATAATTATAGAATAAGAAATATAAACTCTGGCATATTGAATTTTGGTTAAAGAATGTTGTCAACTGACATGATAATCACGAAATTTTGGACGATGAAGATTGTTTTAACAGACCGCCGAACCCGTGAATCGTGACAGATGGAAATTACCGGCCTCTTTAAGAAGTAAAAGTGTGATGAAATGTTTGAAGTGTAAATGATTATGTTAGTTACTAATGATTTATTTACTTATAGTTACATAAAGTGCTTCATTATTTGTTTTAGTGCATACGGTACACAGTTTTGTATATTTATTTGTAGGGATCATATGCATGTACAGTGTAAGCACAGGCAAATACACTGAACACGTACATTAAATTTTAGTGCTTTGAAATACATGTAAATGTTAGCATTATCATAATTTATTTACTAATGCAAATGGTTAAATCCAGTGATAGAATGTGTTTAATTCACTATGCATCAATAACGTAGGCACATATTGGTTACTTATGCAAAACTAGAAAATATGCGATTCAATTATCCGGACGCTTCATTTATCCGGACGATTTTGCTGGGAACCAAAGTGTCCGGATTAACGAAGCTTCACTGTATATATATATATATATATATATATATATATATATATATATATATATATATATATATATATACCTAAACGTAAATGTACGTTGTACTGATCAAGCCTGAGTATAGGGAAACGCCCAGAGTACGCAGTAAATGCTATTTAAGAAAGTGCAGTGTATATGCAGTAAAATGCAGCATGCAAAACGAAGCATTAGATATGTATATGCAGTAAAATGCACTGTGCAAATGTGCGTGCAGTAAATTGCCATGCGCGTAAATTGAAGTAAAGTAAGTTTGGTATGTATTTTGTAGTAATATATCTGTATGGAAGGTGAAGATAACGAACAGTGATCAATCTCATACCCCCTATAAGAATACAAAATGGGGAGTTGAGGAAATACAAACTCCTGTTTATATTAGAGGTTGGATCTGGTGCCTAAGAGGAACAACTATGTCCTGCCGACCGGTCACACCCGCCGTGAGCCCTATAGCTACGAAGTTATCCATAGTCTAAATCAGTGTGCCAAGAACGGCCTAGCAATCGGTATGAAACAAATTAGACAACGTTTAACGGAATGATAGGTTGTAATGGGAAGCGAAATAGTTATAACGAAAGGTGAATATAACGAACACTGATCAATCTCATAACTCCTATAAGCAATACAAAATAGATTGTTGGCAAAAACGGACCCCCGGATACACAAGAGGTGGGACCAGGTGCTCAGAAGGAGCAAGCATATCATGTTGACCGGTCACACCCGTCATATAATTTACTGTTTACTTTAAACGAGACTGTAAAACCCCCTGACGTCATCATTTTATTTTTCAGTGGTCTGCCACGAGTTCAAAACTGACCATACGCATAAAATCCTCATGCGTATCGAATCAGTTTTGAGATGTAGACACCATATGCAGGTGCTAATGGAATATTGCTACATAAATATGGGAAGTTGACAATGGAGAACGTGAAGAGAACGAACAGTGATCAATCTCATAACACCTATAAGAAATGCAAAATAGATAGTCAGTCGAACACATACCCCGGATACACAAGAGGTTGTATCAGGTGCCTAGGATGAGCAAACATCTCCTGTTGACATGACACACCCGCCGTGAGCCCTATATCCTGATCAGGTTAACGGAGTTATCAGTGTGCCAAGAACGGCTTAACAATCGGTATGAAACACGTCAGACAGCATTTGACCTAATGCGAGGTTGTTTTGACGAACTAGATCGTTATAACGACCATAGGATTTGAAAATGCTGACTTCAATCGAGACTGTTGAAACCCCTGTATCATCAACTTGTTTGTCAGTAGCTTACCTCGATTTAAAAATTGACAATACACAGAACAAGGTCTTGCATATCGAATCAGTTGAGATATATAAACACCATATGCAGGTGCTAATGAAATATTGCTACATAAATATGGGAAGTTGACAATGGAGAAATTGAAATAATCCCGTTCGTCATACAGTTGAGTTGTCAGTTTGCCGTTAATGTCTACTTTCAATAAAATATCTAAGTATGAAGCAGAAGTGAACGACTCTGTGGTGTCCTTTATTTCGAGCTCGCAGGGATATATCGAATCGACATATAGAAACAGGTCAGCTAACAAAGGAGCACAATTCGTGCCCATAGGAATTCCAACAGACTGATGGAAGGCCTGATTACCAAAAGAGGAAATCGGTGTGCCACGAACGGTCTAACAATCGATGTGAAGTTGAAACCGTTTGCTATAAAGTTGAGTTGTTAGTTTACCGTTGATATATATTTCCAATACAATATCTAAGTATGAAGGAGAAGTGGATACTTTTGTGGTATTCTTTATTTCGAGATCACGGGGAGATATCGGATCGTCATATGAATGGAAATAATTATGGTTAATAAATAATACGTAATCGATATATGTAAATGTAGAATTGAAGACCACAGTAAGATGATTTTCTAGCGAAGAAGTCTACGGTATAAATGTGTTGTAGTGTTAAGTGTATTTATATGTAGTGTTTCTTGTTCTGTTGATGTTGGCCACATTGTGTAATTCTTTTCGTTTGTCCCGAAAATTGACAATCTGGTTGTTCATTTCGTTGGTCATTTTATGCTTTGTATTATTTTGGTATTTGCCCTTTACCTACTTATAGTGCCTTTTCGAAGCTTAGTGGTTTTATATATTTTCAAAAAAAAAAAATCAACAGTGTTGCTTAAAATCAGATAAAAGAAATATGGAGGTTCTATTGGTCTGAATTTGAACTACAACCTCTTTTATTACGACAAATGAGTGTCTCACATGTTTTATATTAATTGTTAGACCGTTATTTTCATATTTATCTAGACTACCCTTTAAGTAATACTCAGCTGATCTAGGATGGGTTTGCCCGAGCAACTGAAGATGCTTACTCCTCTTCAGCACCTGCTCAATTGTATTCACTTATTGAGTTTAACTATTTTGATCCACGAACGTTTAGTATTGTGATTTGTCATTGGATCATGCAACCCTCGAAATTGGTTTACCTAGTGTATACGGAAATCTAAGCATGGATACATTTTGTGTAGCAGAGCAATTAATGTTTAATTTTGCATGAGACTTCTTCAGCGTCACTGCCATTCAAAGCAATCAATAAGGAAATATCAAGCAATAGTAGGATGGTGATTTCATATAGAACAAACCTCTCGAGTCTTTGAAAAAGGTCCAGTAGATGCCAACTCCCACGCCGACGACGATAAAAATCAAAAATACAAGTAGCTCTGGAAAACAATACAACATTACAATACATGGAACTCAAGGCATTAACGAATTTACTCAACCGTGTCTACAGAGGGAGGATAAATATCTCGATCTGGCTCCGGGGCCATAAAACTTAGTTAGGTCACTTTTGAGACCAAAATCTGAGACGGCCTCAGATTTTGGTCACAGTCTCAAGTTTGATGTGCCATAAACATTTCTCATCTCAGTCTCAGTCTCTGATATTTAGTTTAGTCTCACTTTTGAGCTCAGAAAGTTAGATCGATAGAAAGGTGTCTAAGTCCGTAATTTTTTTCTCACTTCCAATATGACTTCCGCAATTCCCCAAGTGAATCGATATAATACCATCCATAACAAAAGGAAAACACAGGGCCTATTCTCTAGAGGGTTTGGAAGAGGACAAAGTTTCATTTTATGAATTGTTGACTTGGTGTCCATTGAGGCACAGACAGAAGGAGAGGAATTGTTTCCCCTCCCAAGTATGATTTCTTGAAATGACCCAATGCAAGGGCTTGTCACGACGGAAAAATTAGTATTTTGTTTCCAACGAAACATACAGTGCCCAATAAAACTCTTACCCTACCCCCCTCGAATATTTTTCTCGTCAGTATAATCCAAATTGTTATGTATGTACAATGCACGGCATTTCGAAATATGCTTGCATTATTATATAGATTATATCGATAACTTGACCATCTAATATAATTAAATACATTTAATTGAGAATGAGGTGCTTAAGTGCATCAAAATGAACATGACGCACTACTATGTTAGTATGACGTCAGCATTACTGTAGTTACTGATTCCAATATTTTATGTTTGGCGGATTATTGTGTTTTTCGATGAGAAACAAGTGTTCTATGAAACAATGCATCCAATCTTATTAACTTTTAATTTTTTTTTTCATTCTGGAATTTTCTTTCTTTCGAGCAAATTAGAACACATGCAGCGCGGTATGCTGGGGGGGGGGGGGGGGGGGGGGTAATCGTATGATAACAATTCAATAATATCAATCTGACTTTGGTTTTGAGACATTTTTTTCTTCCATAAAATATATTCTTTTTGTAATATTTATTCCCTTACATTTTTTTTATGAATTCATTGTTTTCCTGTTTTGGAAAACTTTGAAGATAAAACAATTATATGTCATTAGAATTGTATTGCAGTTTCATGACAAACAAAGTAATGTGTAAGTTTCAAATGTTGAGTTTACGACAATAGGCGATATCGTTTTCAGCCATAGCGTACAGTCCCTGAAACGTTCTGCTTTCCCACTTGAACGGTGAGCGAACGGTGAACGCACGGTGAGCGAACGGTGAATGCACGGTGAGCGAACGGTGAAGGAACGCAGAGCGAACGGTGAACGAACGCAGAGTGAACGGTGAATGCAATTTGATGAACGGTGAGCGAACGCAGAGCGCAAAGTGAACGGTGAACGAACGCTGAGCGCACGGTGAAGGCAAACTGGTATATTTACTCGGAATGTTTCAGATTTTTCCCTGGGATTTTACTTATTTCATAATCAAGTAATAAAATACAAGTACATGTATATTTCATAAATTAATAAAAAAAAAAATAATAAACTGGAAGCGTGATACAGCATATTTTACAGTTTTGGATATATTCAATGTAATATATTTTTGTACAAGTACCGAGTATACATGCAAGGTGAAGATAACGAACAGTGATCAATCTCATAACTCCTACAAGCAATACAAAATAGATAGTTGGGCAAACACGGACCCCTGGACACACCAGAGGTGGGATCAGGTGCCTAGGAGGAGTAAGCATCCCCTGTTGACCGGTCACACCCGCCGTGAGCACCATATCCTGATTATGTATTTCATGAAATTATCGCAAAATGTACATTAATACACGCAGAAGTCATACACAAACAAAAGCAAATTTCATATGTACATTGTGTATACCATTAAATGTACAGATACATTTAATACATGGGTATAATATATAAATAATGCATGTGAAAAGGAAAACACTATAGTCTACATGTGTAGTGACATCCAGAATTTACAGGTGCTCATGCATGGCTTCAAACTTTACAGGCCCGTACCGAGGGGGGGGGGGTGCAAACGCACCCCCCTGTGAAAACCATTAAGCACTATTAAAGTTGGCTGTGTAAATCATCAAGCACTATTAAAGTCAAATATTTTCTAAAATCCCTAGCTTTTACTTTCACAGTAAGGAATATCACGAAATAAATTCAATACATACTGCCTATGCGATGACCAATTTTAGTATGTTTCCCCTTTCATATTTATGAGTATTAAATAAGTAAATAAAAAGCAAAAATTGCATCCAGGATAGAGCATTTTTACCCTTATTTTTCTCTATTTCGCTTCTGCTTCCGGGGGGCTTCGCCCCCCCCCCCCCCAGGACCCCCCCCCCCACCGGGCTTCGCCCTGGACCCGCTTGGGGGCCTTAGCGGCCCCCAAACCGCTCGCCGTAAATTTATGCACCCCCATTGAAAAAGTCTGGGTACGGGCCTGCTTTACGAGCTCGATCGTTTGGGATACCTGTAATTAACAAACACCCCCGAAAGGAGTCAAGATAGATGCAGTAAACAAACAATACGGACGGTAAACCCTGTGTCAACACCTTAACACTCCTCACAGTATTAAATATTCCTACTTACATGTTGTGCCATTCATGTGTCGCAGCTACATCGACACGAGGAAATAATCAGTACAAAACTTTCTATTTTTATTATTAATGTGACCATAGATTGCAGTTAGATCGTGCAGTATTTGTATATATTTGATGTAGATAAAACTGTTTATTATACTGAACTACCCGTAGAATGTTTAAAGGCTAATGCAGAAACGTACCAGATAAACAATTACATCTTTGCATTAAGGACAAATGTTACAAAAATTTCAAATTTAGCAAGAGTAATACATATCAGTTTATTGACAATGTCTTTCATAAATATAGCCGTAAAAATAGCCATATCAGTTTGACATTCTGACACGTACATGTACATACGGTACAATGTACATTATGTAGCATCATTTGTTTGTTTTTATTTTGAAATTAGGGGGTGACCTGTTTAAAACTCTTGCCAAGCAATGCAAAATAATTATAATAATTTGTGCCCGAACTTGTAAATGCTAAATCGTGAACACAGGGGAAGAGGTTTTCATTACCTGAAACTGCCTTATTTTTTGTACTTGGGTTAAATTCATAACGACAAGTTCGTATATTCGTCTCTCATTTAGAATTGTTTTTAACAAAAGCTCAAATGAACCGTTCGGCATTCACAGTGGATAATCCTGACATTTTATACTTCAAAATTAAATTTCTGATATAGTAAGAAAGTATCCTTCCACTCTTACGCACATGTTCAATTTTGATTTTCGCCTTGTTATCAAGATTGGTCCTTTCACTTTGGTGTTCCGAATGACAATGAAAAGACTGAACGATGAACGAACGGTGAGCGCAAGCTGAACGCTTTGTGAACGGTGAACGAACGGTGAACGCACGCTGAACACAAAACTGTGAACGGAGAGCGCACGGTGAACGTACGCTGAACGAACGGTGAACGCACGTTAAACGAACGGTGAACGAACGGTGAGCGAACGGTGAACGAACGGTGAACGAACGGAAAAATGGTAAAGTAGAACGTTTCAGGGACTGTAAATAACAGTTTAAAGATGAAACCACGTAAATGAGTAAAATCCGTAAAACAATAAAAAAGTCATAAAAGAAAAACAACAAAGTATTTTCTTTGTGCTGGATTTTTTAAAATTGTCCATGTATTGCACAATATTTAGTGGGCGTGGCATTTCAAAGAATAAAATGCAAACAAAACATTCCATAATTCAACTTATTTCCTGCTCAGTTTCTATGGTTTTGGTCTCAGTTATGTCTCAAGGTAGAAAATGCTAAATGAGGTAAAACTAGCTTTATGGCACACCAAAAGTGAGACAATCTAAGTTGAGTAGAGAAAGTGAGATTTTTTTAATCTCAAAGGTGAGCTAGCTAAGTTTTATGGCCCCGGAGCCTGGTTTTAAGCTCAATGTATCAATGCAACAACGACGTTATATCCTTCTTTAACTTCTAATGAGTTGATTTATATTAAAAAACGTACAAACAATATACAATTGCATTGATATGTCGATTTCATGTAAGCTCAAAATAGATGACACAGGACGTCTTCAATATTTGCATAACACTTTTTCTCAATCCACGTGATGTTTTACAATTCATAGTACAACCGATAAGAGAAAGCATCGAAAAGATACCGAACAATTTCCCTATCTATGTAACAACAATTCAGATCGGAATAAATTTTGGCAGACACATTATTAAAAACATGTGTTATATGTGACATGAGTCAGCAAATAAAAGGTGAATATAACGAAGAGTCGTAAAGCTCATAACTCCTATAAGGAGTACAAAATAGCGAGTTGGGCAAATACGGACTACTGGACTTACTGGAGAGGATCACGTGTCTAGGAAAAGGAAGCATCCCAAATCGACCAATCATACATGCTTTGAGCTCTATATCTTGTTCAGGTAAACAGAGTAATAAATAGTCAGAAACAGTGTGCCAAGAACGGCCTCAGTTTTATATGAAGCGCATCAGACAGTATTTTAAGCAATGAAAAGTTGTAGTGACAAACTACACCATGCAATTTATTGAAGATAAAACAAGTTTTAATGAGTTTTGAAAATTCGATTTTGATTTTCTATTGTAGTCATTCCTGATAGTCATTTTCATATGGTGTTTATGTTTATTCGATACACAAGAGCATATCATGCGTATGGCGAGTCTCCAAAATGACATGTTTCAAATCAGTTGTTAGACTGTTCTTTACATACCAATTTTGAATGCGGGTATCAGGCTCACGGTGGGCGTGGCCGATCAAAAAGGGAATTCCTACTCCTTCTAATCCCACCTCTGTTGTGTTTAGGGTCGGTGATTATCATATTTTCAAAATACCCTAAAATAATCACCACTGATTGGGAGGATATAATCCCTGTCGCTACAGTGAGGTGCAAGTGAATTAACCATTACGTTTCAGGGGCAATTATACATGCATTGAGGAATAGAACATTGAAGGCATGGTAAGCACGGACCCCTTGAAGAAAAGTTTGAATAAGCTGCTTCATAGGAGGATTCATTATCTGTGGTAGCCGCCGTGAAGCATTTATCTTGATAACGAAAACGCAGTATGAAATTAATCACTGTTCGTTATCTACACCTTATTCATCATATCATCTTTCAACAATGTAAACGTGTACGACTACAGAGAAAGGTGCATACTATAGCAACGCTCATGATAAAGACACCCAAGTCCAAAATAATAAAAAATGTCACTGACTAAAAGGTGGTTCATACTTAATTTAAAGAAACTTAGATACATATCACACAGAGAAGAACTTAATACGTTATTTTCATATCTTTTTGTTAAACAATATCCGATGTTCTTTGCGATCTTTTGGCATTGCAAAATTAGTTTTAGAATATTACAACATGCATATTTACTCACCGAAGATGTGAAGGATACCAAAGTTATGCATTTTCTGTCCAATCAATGAGAGAGATGGTGTAGTGTTTGGTGCACTTCAATGATAAAGAAGGATTACAACACCTACATATGGATATGTAAGGTGATTATCTAACGGCTGGTTGATAAATCATATAAAAGCTATATTCAGTTCAGTATGGTCTTGCTCTACTAAGGATGCATATATTAAGATTTACAATTTATGTTGATAGTTACTTTACGAATGAACAAATGAATATAACGAACAGTGATCAATCTCTTAAATTAAGGAAACGGCAAACACTGGTCCTTGGGAACTGGAAACAAGCTAATGTAGTGATGGATAGAATCAATTTGAACCCGTCATAATAATGATGATAATAATAGTAATAGTCTTTACTTATCCAGGAAAACACAAATTAGCATAAAATGTGAATAACGAACAGCAATACAAAATAGACAACCGGACAAACACGGACCCCTGGACACACCAGAGGTTGGATTAGGTGCCTAGGAGGAGTAAGCATCCCCTGTTGACCGGTCACACCCGCCGTGAGCCCTATATCCTGTTATCCGAAGTCGAAATCAGTGTACCAAGAACGACTTAACAATCGGTATGAAACACGTTAGACAGCATTTGACCCAATGATAGGTTGTGTTGACAAACTTTATCGTCATAACGACCATATAATTTGAAAAATGCTGATTCCAATAGAGACTGTTGAAACCGCGGTAACATCAACTTGTTTGTCAGTAGCTTACCTCGATTTAAAAACTGATTATACGCAGAACAAGCTCTTGCATATCGAATCAGTTGAGATATATAAACACCATATGCAGGTGATAATGGAATAGTGCTACATAAATATGGGAAGTTGACGATGGAGAAGCTGAACTCATCCCGTTTGTCATACTGTTAAGTTGTCAGTTTGCCGTGAATGTCTACGTTCAATAAAATATCTAAGTATGAAGCAGAAGTGAACGACTCTGTGGTGGCTTTTATTTCAAGCTCATGGGAAATATCGAAGCGGCATACGAATGAAAGTTATTACTGTTAATAGACGAAACCTCGTCGATATATCCAATTTTCGAATTGAAGGTCACATAAGAAAATTTTTCTTCTCACGTAGAAGTTTTTGAATAAATTCTGCTTTATATGAATATAGAAACAGGTCAGCTAACGACGGATCAGAATTCGTGCCCATGGGAATTCTAGCAGACTGTTGGGGGACCTCATCACCAAAGTCAATGAAGAAATTCTAACATATTGTTTATTTCAACTTGACAGTACTTGTGCGTGGAATTAGAGTGGTGTTTCACAAAGGTAAGTTTTTGGATGATCGATCACTAGATATGAAGATTTCCTTTTTCCGTTTTTGTTGAAGGGGGAACTTTCTTTGATGTCAATAAGTCTAGTCTTTATTTTACCGTGAGGAATTGTCGTGCATAGTGTTAAAAAGTCATAGGTTTTAATGTTATTGATTTGGGAAAAAAATTCCGATTTCAAGTTTACTAAAAGTTCCTTAGTATTGTTTTGGAATCCATATTTGATTAACACCACTTCTGGCATATGTAATCGCACAGTAAGTTTGAAGTTTCTCCTTTACAGCTGTTTATATTTTCGTGAGGAGCAAAGATAGGGGCTTAATAGAGAACTTACTGGATCCAGCAATGTATCTTTGTTTGTAAGGTTTTTTTTATGTAGTTTAGGAATCCAATATAGGTACGGTAACTCATATTCATTCCACCCATTGATATCAAATGTTTCTAAAACTGAAGCATGATTTTGAAGAACGTCATCTTTTGAAAGGGCAATTGGAGTATAAATACGATTACCAAAAGTGGAATTAATGCCACGTTCGTTTAAAATACAGTTGTAATAATGAGCCTTACAAACAAAGACAATGTTGTTACTAGCATTGTCAGCTGAAACCAAAACATATTCCTCATGTAAACTAATTCTTTTATCACTTCTGGTTTACTAAACACAGAAGGATATATGGTTAACACTTTTGTTTTAATATGTCTAATGCGGGATTTTAATATTGCTATTATGCTTTTAACCTATTCTGACAATGTATCAAGTTCGTTTTGATATTTAGCCCATCGTCTGGCATGATATTCGATAGAATTCATAATAGAGATGAAGTTCTGTCGCCAATGACAAGGCTGAGGTTCTTTGTGTTTAGGACCTTTTAAAATAAGTGATTTGAGGTCATCATTTTCAACTATATCAACATCACCGGTAATGCTATGTCCTGCTTGACTATAGTTGAAAGAAGATGAAGAACAAGAGCACGTTGTTGGATTACGTATATTATGGTCAGGAATTGGATATAAAAATGTATAAAGTTCTTGCAGAACCTTCCTTCTAGGTGAATTGAAACAAATATTTTTAGATTGAGAGCACCGCCAATTTGACCCACATGATAGGTAGAACCCCCTACACAACCAATTTGGAAGGATGGGCAGGGATTTCATAATTTTGATCCTGAAGCGTACTACTACACCACTTGTACGGGGCGGTAAGAAACGATTCTCACACGGAACGGTGAACGGTTTGCACGGAACGCTGATCACTTTGTAGACGTGGCTTGCACACTTTGTAGACGTGGCTTGCACACTTTGTGAACAGTCTGCACAAAAATGTAGCAGTGACCTGTACGCTTTCATTTTTTTCGGTATTGTTTGGTTTAAATCGTTTCAATATAATGGCAGTATTGTAGATGTTGAAAAAAAAGAGAAAGGAATGATCATGATTCATTTTAAAATAATTGCTCATGTACGACGTGGTAAATTTCAATTTTACTTATTAGATCAATATGAGCACGTTGGAATGAAAACAAATGGATATTGTTTTTCAATTTAGGAAAGAAATTAAAAATATGCAAAAATCATATTATCAAAGAATATTGACTAATCAAATTGTATTGATTCATTGCTTTACTACATTCATTGAAATGGTCGCGTATATTTCGCTATTCTTGTACATTCATTCTGAATGTCGTTAGGATATATTTGCAATTTGTGTATTCCAGGCCTCTTCCACCAAAAAGAGTTGTTAAATAAACCTATACATTTTATATACATGTATATGTGTATGAAAACAGATCAAATGATTTCTCGTCAGGAACGATTGAAACATTTATGGGTAGGGAGAGAGTTTTGAACAATCTGCACGAAACTTACGAATCATGGAAAGTCAGTGTTAAAAGACTACTGAACTACGCATGAGTGAAATATACGAACGACAACAAAGTTGGAATATCAATCGAGGACAAGGAATCCCTCTATATTATGGACGAGAGTTTCAGTAAAACTGAATCAGGCAATTGGCAATCATTATTGCCATTCCGTCAAGACCGTACAATTCTGCCTAGCAATTGTGCTTATACACTTCGACGTGCATTGAACCTACACAGTAGTCTTTTTGTTAGGAAGCTGTTTGATCAAGGTCATGCGGAAATCGTACACCCTCTATTGCAAAATGAGGAATCGTGGTATCTTCCGCTATTTGGTGTCTACAACACCCATAAACCTGGAAAAATTCGAGTCGTATTTGACTCCTCGGCTCATTATCAAGGTGTATCATTGAACATTGTACTACTACATGGACCAGTCCTCAACAAGTCTCTTGGATGTTCTATTGCGCTTCCGCATGGATGAAGTTGCGGTCATAGCAAACATTGAACAAATATTCCATAGCTTTGTTGACAAAGAAGAGCATAGGAATTTCCTTCGCTTCTTCTAGTATGAGGATAACGACCCAGAAAAAACAGTTGATTGAATATCGAATGACAGTTCACTTGTTTAGTAACTCACCATCTCCAGCAGTGGCTTGTTATTTTTTGAAGAAAACTGCGCTTGAGAGTGAATTAAAGTATGGAGCAAACGTCAAGACTTTTATTTGTGATCATTTCTATGTCGACGATGATCTTAGCGGATAGGTTAAGGATTCCCTTATAGAATATCAAAGTGCACTTTATGCCTTTACTTCTCTGAACTACCAATATGACGTCATAATGGAAAATGACGTCAAGTCACTACAAACTTGAGCTGTTATGACGGGGAGAGTGTTAAAAACTCTATACCTTATTTCAAACTGCCTACAAGATGTCAGAACGCTATTGCAAAATTCACGTGTCTGATTTGTATTTTAATATCTTATATGTCCGAATATTTTACAATAGTTTGTTTAATTACCCTTGATTGAAATTCAGCGTGTTTACACTGCTTTCGAAAAATATACTTTTGAAATATACTCTGTTTTATACCAGTGATAAGAGGTAGAATTTATGATGTGTTTATAAAAGAGTCTAGCGCAGGTAATTTATGAGGATTCATTTGAGATCTATTACGGAAATCGTAAGAGGAGTGTGTTCTCTACCCGAATCTTGTTTGGTTAAATGTATGATGGTTTTGTTTGAATACAGATTACCCTCAAATGTGTAGGTTAGTGTGTCGGTAAGTTGAACTCTTCATGAAATACGTGTATTTTGTACGCAAGTAATACTACCATTTTTCCCAAGCATATTTCGAGTACACAAGGATACGGTGAGTTCATTTATCAAACAAAAAGTTAAAAATAATTGTTAAATGAGCTGCGCTGAAGCGCTTTATGTGAAACACCTCTAACAATTACAAATGACCGTCACGTGAATCATCGAAGTCATTTGATATCATAACAGATATGCTAATATATAGCCGAGAGAACCTTCTATATAAATTGTCTGTACTTAAGTATATAAATTACAAGTGAAAACCAAAAACCGACCTCGCAATCCAATGTATGTTTTGAACGCATTTCAAACTCCGGGAAGCCTTAACATAGCTGCGTTGTTTCTTTGCCGTCCTAAGATGAAATCATCGACTTACTTAGCAGAGCAAAGGAAGCATTAAAAAAAGAGGGAAATCTAAATCTCCACAAGTTTTCATCAAACAGTGTTGATGTCATGCGTGCTTTTTCATCTGGGGAACTTGCAAAGGAATTAAAAGATCTGAACTTTAATCATGATTACTTACCAGCCCAGCACCGCTTAGGACTCACTTGAAACTCCAGTCAGATAATTTAGGGTTTCGTCTAGCTGAAACTGACAAACCATTAACCAGAAGAGGAGTACTCTCAGTCATCAATAGTTTATTTGACCCGCTAGGCTTCGCAGCTTCAGTCGTTCTAGACGGTAAACTCTTTCTGCACAAAGTGATGCAAGGACAAGTCAACTGGGATGAACCTATTCCTGCTGAACTTAAATTTCAATGGATCACATGGACATACTCATTACATCATCTCCAGAAAATCAGCATTCCACGATGCTACACTGATGGGACTTCATCATTGTTTGGTTCTACGAAAAAGGACCTTATCTTATTTTGTGATGCCTCAGAGGACGCCATAGCTGCTGTCGCATACATACAGTGTACTTCATTCAACAATGAAATGACCACAATATCTTTCAATCGGACAATGTATGCCTCGTCTAGAGTTATGTGCGGCAGTCCTTTCCGTCGAAATCCATGGCATTATTATCAGTGCTTTAAAAACCCAGTTTGATAATTTGTGTTTCCATAGAGATAGCAAAGTAATACATGGTTGTATAAGCAATTTCACCCGGAGATTTTACATGTATGTCTCCAATCGTGTGGAACGTATTCATCAGAGTTCGAAACCTCATCAGTGGCTATACATTGGATCGAAACACAATCCAGCAGATTGTGCGACACGTTCTGTTCCAGCTGCTGATCTGCAAACCTCGTTATGGTTGCGAGAACCATCAGTCAAAACTCATGTTGAGTCGCCAGAAGACTATCCATTAATAAAACCGGAGCAAGACAAGGGATTGAAAGCCGAAGTTTGCGTATTGACATCCAAAGTATCTATAAACATGGATTGTTTATCTGACAGATTTGCTAGGTTCGATATCTGGACTTCCTTACTTAGAGCAGTCTCACACCTTATCCACGTTTTACGCTAATTCAAATTTCCCAGAGACGAGTGTTGTGGTTGGCATCTGTGTAATTTTTTAGAACTTCCAGAAAATATTCAAGTTGCTGTATTGGCTACTTTACGCATCGTGCAAAGAGGTCATTTCTCCGATGAGGCAAAGGCATTAGAACTCGGGAGCACTGTTTCACTCCACAGCTCGTTATATCAGTTAGATCCTTATGTTGATAATGACGGACTTATTCGAGAGGGAGGACGTCTTCGTCATTCAAAACTTTCAAATAATGAGAAATTCCCGATCTTGTTGCCGAAAAATCATTCTGTTTCCTTCCTTCTTGCATCCCATTATCATCAAGAAGTTTATCACCAAGGGAGACAAATTACCGAAGAAGCCTTAAGATCAGCAGACAACTGGGTTATTGGCGAGAAGAGACTGATATCGAGAATCATTCATCATTGTATCACCTGCAGAAAACTCCGAGCTAAACCCTTAGAGTAAAAGATGGCAGATCTTCTTGATGATCGTCTGACTCCTGTCCCACCTTTTATATTTGTTGGCGTGGATGTGTTTGGCCCCTGGAAAATTGTATACAGACGTACTAGAGGAAGTAAAGTGAATCCAAAGCGTTGGGCCGTCCTCTTTACGTGTTTAGCTATCCGAGTCATCCATATCGAAGTGATAGAGGAAATGATAATAACTTCATCATGTTTCATTAATGTTCTGAGAAGATTCACAAGCATACATAGTCCGATGAAGGAACTTCAATCAGATCGTGGATCAAATTTTATTGGTTCGGCGGATGATTTGGAGGCAAACATCATTAAAGTGGAAGATCCCAAGACCTCGTCATACTTAAATTCCCAAGGAATCACCTATAATTTTAATCCTCCCCATTCCTCACGCATGGGAGGAGTGTGGGAGAGGATGATAGGAGTCTCCAGAAGAATTTTAGATTCTCTGCTTTCTGATATTCCTGGCAATTCACTGACTCACGATGCTCTCGTAACGTTCATGTGTGAAGTTATGGCTATCGTGAACGCCAGACCGTTGGTACCTGTTTCTACTGACCCGAACAACCCTCTTGTACTCAGTCCATCAGTCATATTGACGCAGAAGACCAAATCAGATGCTCAGACATTTAGCCAGATCAATCAGTCGGATGTGTATAAAGCTCAATGGAAAAGAGTGCAGACTTTGGCTGAAAAAATCTGGAAACGTTGATCTACAGAATTCCTACAAACTCTACAGAAGTGAAGGAAATGGGAAACAGACATTCAAAATCTACATGACGGATATGTCATTCTAATGAGAGACTGCAACCTTCCAATGAATGAGTGGCCTCTAGGAGTTGTCCTGTATGCCATAAAAAGTGACGATGGATGTGTTCGCAAAGCTCGAATACGCATTCTGCGAGACGGAACTCCAAAGGAATTTGTTCGTCCTATTTCTGAACTTGTGTACCTTTATTCAAATTCTGACTAACATCAAAGACTCGTAGTTGAACATTATTATGATTATGATGTTTAAAAGGGTGATACCATTTTTAAAATATCAGACGGGGAGTGTTGTGTCCATTCCGGAAATATTTGTTCCCTTTTTGTCCGGTTATGTTTATAAATGTATTTTGTCATGAGCCATTTTTTCACGTTTTCGTTTCATCGTTCATACGCATGGTACTCATCATTTTTACATGGCCAATTTTTCGTGTCACCACCATGTATGTTCATATATATGTTATAATATGTTTGTCTATCATGATATTTGATTCGTATCTCAGTGTTTTCATTTCTTTTCTTCTTGATTTGATCATTTCTGTCATTGTTTACATTTTTCATGTTTCAGTTCTTACCATCAACGTTCCATCTACATCGACTATTGTGGGCTTTTTTTTATTTCCTGGACGATTGTGGTTAAACTAGCTGCATGCCAGCATAGGGGTATAGTAGAACCCTTCAGGGTCTGTAGAAGGCTTTATATTCTTTCTAACCATGCATATGTTTCTTTTAAAATGCCCAGAAGCACATATTAGCTTGTTTAAAATACATAATATTGTCATAACCTGGCCATTTTTGTACTCTCCTGTAGATAAGAATTTCAAAATTTGATGCAGGGTTTTATGCCCTGTCTGTTTTAGAGTCTTTGCTGATAAATGTATAGAAGTAGAGGGGAATTCCTGAAATTCATTAAATTATCACTGCACATTAATTTTGGCTTCACCGATTGACACAGGGGTCATGCATTTCTCAATTTTGGTACATGGCTTTATATTCTTCCTAACAATGCAGAGACGTTTCAAGGATTCAAAACATTACAACCACATGACCACTTTGATAATGCCCTAGATACATGATTCCTGACCTGGATGTCATGAATTTCCAAATACTTGTAGTGGACTTTATGCTCTTCCTTTTCAAACATTTAGTTTTTCTGTAGGTTGTACAAAAAGGATTTTGGCCCAACCCCAAAGGCTGTCTATTGGTGCAAGAGATATGAAATTAACAAACAAGAGACCCACAGGCTTTATCGGTCACTCGAATACTACTAACAAGTATCTCTACTTGCACGAGCTATGAAATCTAGAACAATTTCTCTTCTGAATATCTAAGCTAAATTATAATGTTCAGCAACAGTATAAAACAAGATGTGTTCTTAAAACGTCACTGCCATCAAAAGTACAGACACTGATGAAATACTTTAAATTTTAGGTGTATTAACATTAAAACATCAAAATATATGACTAATTTGGACTCGTTCTAAAGTCACAACCCTGGGTTGTGAATTTCATCTTTTTTTGTACATCCTTTTCTGCTTAATTCCGAAGTATGCATTTAAATTTTATACAGTATCAAACTAATTTACACATAAATACTATTTACTAAGTTCAGAACCCTTTCTCTGGGGATCATCAAATTTCCAATTTTGGTAAAAGACTACCTGCTCTATCCGTTTAGTTTCTATTTAGTAACAACAGCACTGAAGAAGATGTTATTTGAGTGTTTTATACATAACCATTACATACCAAATTTGGCCCGCCTACATCACTATGCTTTTAGTTTTACTTACATGTGTGTGATTCTTGAGAAATAGATTTTAGAAAATTGGTCAATTTGCGCAGTTTTCGTCCCGCCCCTAAGGCCCAAGGGGTGCTGTAATCGCAAAATTTACAACTTATTTTTCAAATTTACAATTCTGGTAAAGGACTACCTGTTCTTTCTAAACATCTATTTACTTGTAATTTAGTATCAATAGTACTACAGAAAATGTTGTGTAAGCGTTTTACACATAAACACTGCATACCAAGTCAGAACCCCTAACCCCGGGTTAATGAAATATACAATTATGGTCGAGACTTTCCTGCTCAACATCACAATGTATTTAGTGTTTCATACCCTGTGTGGTTCTTCAGAAGAAGATTTTTGGGCTCCAGGGGTGCTGAAGTACTGAAATTTAAAATCTATACCCGTTGTTTCAATGATTCTTCATACTGAATTTGAAAAGAATTGAAATGGTAGTTATTAAGAAGAAGTTGGAATTATTCAATTGTTAGTACATTTAATTACTGATCATTTTGGTTCCACCCTGATACCAACGACGGACGACGACGGACAACAAATTGCAATTAGGTCACCTGAGTTTACTAATTATGGTTCAATTATTCTACAAATGCTTCATTTCAAACTTAAAAACAAATGGCCCTGTAGTTTCAATAGCCCAATGTTAAGAACAATGGGCGATGCAGTGACAGATGGAGACCAAATAAAAATGTCACCAGAGTGATGAGAAAGAAAAAAACCACACTTACTTGGTAGCTTTCCAGTGTTGTGCTCATGTTTTTTTTTAAAGATGTGTACCGGGAAATATTCACGGTTTGTTTTTGTCTCTTTTTGTGGACCATTAAAGGACTTGTCCCGTAATTTTAAAACTTACATAATTTTATGAAAAATAGTATTTATACTATAGTTGAAAAGGATACTAAATACAATAAAAATTGTTGTGAGCATATTTACAGATATATTGCGAGTTGAAATTCAAATACAGCAATATGCATATTTCGATCGGAGATTTACGCACCATATTACTGTGACGTCATATGCGACAATTGGAATGAGAAAGCACGTAGTAAGCCGGTGGTGATTTAGGTGATAATCCTATTATTTTATCTATAAAACCGCTTTAACAGCATTATCTGTGTATTTACCCATCAATTAATGGACTATGGTGTATTGTGCCGCATACGGTTGCACCAATATTCAGAAGAAAGGGTGCCGATTTAATCATTTTAGTTCCTCAAAGGTTGCAGCTTGGAGGATGGCATGGATCACACACAAGTTTGATGCTACAGATATTAGACGGTTGTGTTCAGAACACTTTTCAAAACTTCAGCTAGACCGAGATCCTGAGAACTAGAAGGCGACTGGCTTTGCAGGAGCAAAGATTCTACTTAAAGCATGCCAGGCCTAGATGTACATGTACCTCTTCGTTTGTTCAAAGTCCCTGAGTTACGGGATAATTGTGGTTTTCTATCGATACTATATAAATGTGCTGGGATTTTTATTGTCATAGATAAAAATATTTTTCAATGTTACAATGTTTGTTTTCAAATCGCTCGTGTCAAGTTCAAACTGCGTGTTGATGATTCTAAATAACAGGCGATTTTGTGAAAATGGCCAGCTTTCAATGCATGCCTGATGTTGTTTGTAATCTGAGCGATGAGAAAACACAAGAATCGGTAATTTTATCTATAATAATAGTTGTAATGGTCTATTCCATACCACACATAATAAAAACACAGGAAACGGTAATTTTGTTTGTAATAATGATTTACCTGGAATTTACCTGGCCTACAGATCGGCTGTTGTGTATATTTTTATGATATACACTGCACAGGAAACTTCTCAGGTTATCAAAAATTATGCTTAGTGTCTCGATTTGTGCAAAAAAAAATTCTACCTACATGCATACCGCATTTCTATTTCCCCAAACCTTCAAACTTGGTCATATTTATGTATTGCAGCTAACAGATTTAGCCCATTTCAAAAACCTGTGCTTTTTAAAACTTCTAATTAAATTGTTATCTATCGTATATAAATAATTTCCTAAAATATAATATTACCCGGTGTTTCCGGGCACTTCCTGGTGTCCTGGGAGTTCGCAGTGTCGTGGGTAAAATATCCATGCTTCGAGAGAATGAATAAATCCAAGTAGAATTGTGTACATGTACAACATGATCAAGATACCCCTCAATATGGGCCGTCTGTAGGGTTTCTGTGGACGTAGTGTTTGTGTAATGATGGTATCTCAAACAGTAGCTGACACATAGATAGTCTACCCCCCCCCCCCTTTCTCTCTCTCCCTTACTCTCAATCATTGACTAAATGAGTAATTATTGTCATAAGATGCAACACTATTGCCATATTATTTCATCTATCTTTATTATTGCTACAGTTTTACACATTTCTCTCTCTCTCTCTCTCTCTCTCTCTCTCTCTCTCTCTCTCTTTATAAATATAAAACCGTGATAAATTATAAATAGCTCAATAACTCTCTCTCTCTCTTTATAAATATAAAGCCATGATAAATTATAAATAGAAATATCTCAATAACTCGCTCCCTTTATAAATATAAAGCCGTGATAAATTATAAATACAAACATCTCTTCTTCCTTTTTTTTACTACTGCAACAGTTCTCAATAACTTATTTGTGCTTTTTTGCTATTGTTTGATTTCTGATTGTGTAATTTATAATCCATGTGGTATCCGAAGTCAATGATATCAAAACTCAGGTATACAGGGGCTTTCCTCGAGATCTAAAGACTGCCGGTCATCATTAGCCGTGATTGTTATCAAAACATCTTTCTCAGGTAGCTGTAGACCACGGTTTTGATAACAATAACAGCCAGTACCTACAGGTATTCTTTAGATTTTGAGGAAGCCCTGTGTTCGAGAGTTTTGATAGCATTGACCTGTCCACAACTGCTATTTTCTCGTAATTCAATTTTTAAAAAAAGACCCCCGGCTACGTTCATGATTTAATATATATATATATATATATATATATATATATATATATATATATATATATATCATATATCATATATTTGATAAGACATGTAAAAAGCCCTACCTAATTTACGTATTATTTTTAGCAATTGTGTTTTATTTTGATTTCGCCATGTTTACATCGTTCGATAGCTACGCGTGGATTATAAGTAAAATATTCACATCAAGGCATTTTTTTTTTAAATATATAAATGAAGAACATTAGTAATCAATTGAATGACTGTAAATTATAAATAATGCAAATAAACAAAATGTTAACGTAATGTAGATGCGTGTACATGCATGTCAGTATGCACGGTATGCAGTAGGCTATATCAATAAATTCCATTCGTCGTTTTCTTGTTGAACAGTTTTAATGTAAAGGAATAATATCTAATAAAACAAATTCGTCATTGATGTAAAAAAATATCTACCCGTACCACACTGGTATCAAACGAAGTTAAATAATAACAGGTTTCTTCACAAAAAGCTGATCGGCGAGAGATGCGATTGTCGCATATGACGTCACGGTATCACGTGACCCGCTATCTCATTAGTAGAGATTTCGAAATCAGGAAGTCGATTTGAGTCGATTGAAATGTTAAATTAAACCTGAAATTTTGCTTTAAAAACTGGGAGATCATTTTTTATATGTATTGTGATAAAAGTTACTTCAGTTTCTAAATGATTCACGAACGTGGGACATGTCCTTTAAACTGCAAAATATGGAGTCTTTGGTGCACATGGTTATGGTCTTTCAAAATACACACAATTCCTATTCAATTACAGAAGAGTGCAAAATGAAAGTTTGAAGCATATCAATCATTTAAACATTCTCTAAGTTTTTAAATGTTTTTTTCATTATATGACCATATTGTCCCAGCTCAAGGACCTGAACCCCTGATTCAATAGACCTGTATTTCACAATTTTGGCAGAAAGCTTCATTGACATCATGATCATGCATTTAGTTTTTCTCATATATATATATGGGAAGAGAGAAGAACATTTTGTAAGCTTTAATATATGTTCTCTCGACCAATGGTGTTATGAAGATTTAAAAAAAAAATTGTATATATCTGTATGTGAAGCGTTGAACCCCTATCGTGGCCCCACCCTACCTCCAGGGATCATGATTTTTGCAAACCTGAATATGTACCATGTCACGAAGTTCTCATGCAAATATAATTTTTTCTGACCCAGTTGTTCTTGAGAAAATGATTATTTAAGATTTCCCCTATATATTTGTATTTAAACCATTGATCCCCTATAAGCCCCCCCCCCCCCCCCCACCTTACCCCCAAGGACCATGGTTTTAACAAACTTGAATATGCATTATAGCTTTCATGTAAATATAAACTCTTCTGGTCCAGTGGTTCTTGAGTAGAAGATTTAAAAATATTTCCCTAGATCTTTGTACGTAAAACTTTGATCCCCTTTTGTGACCCCATCCTACCCCTGGGAGCCATCATGTTTAAATCAAGTTAAAATTTGCACTATGTCAGAAAGCTTTCATGTAAATATGTACCTTGCTGGCCCAGTGGTTCTTGAGAAGAAGATTTTCAAATAATCCCATCCTACTTTTGCATCTTTGTAATGATTTCTCCTTTAAAGGAGATATGATCCTTCATTTCAACAAACTTTAATCGCCTTTACCTAAGAATTCTCTTTGCAACGTTTGTTTAAAATTGGCCCGGTGGTTATGGAGAAGAAAATGAAAATGTGAAAAGTTTCCGACAACAACGATGACCAACAACAGGCGATCACTTGAAGTTGAGCCTTCGGCTTAGGTGAGCTACAAAATACACAAAATCACTACCCTAAGGCAATTTGCAATATGATGAATATTTTTTAAATGAATTTAGAGAGGAGGAATAAACTATCTTTCCTAGCATGGCTAGAGAGACATTCAGCATGGCCAGGTCATGCGCATACAGTGATTGTCATCCTAAAACAAAAATCCCAACAATTTAATAACATTACTCTTTATTTTATATTCCTTATAAAAATTATGAGATTGATCACCGGTCAGTATACCCTATATAGTAGTATATAGTATATATGGTTTCTAGTTAATGCAATATGAGTTGATAAATGAAATTCTTCATTTGGAATATTTCAGGTGTGTATTACATTCTGGATCTTAACATTCATACTAATCATCGGGATAATGAAAACACTTAAACACATAATTTCAAATTTGTATGCCTTTTTTTTTTGGATGCAGTTATTGAGATTATGCACCATGAGCAAATCGAATGCGTAATTTATTAGGACTGAAACGATTCACCAAAGAGAGATACTGTTCAATACAAATGTTTCATTCAATGTTTCATTCATTGCCCCGATTTCCAGTTCAATGCGTTTCCTACAAAATAATTCAGTAACATACATTAGGTTCGGCCTTTACTTATTATTTTTACCTGCATAAGATACAAAATAGCATCGAATAATGTTGTGACTACTGTTTGCCTTGAAGTTGCGTGCTGAACATATACATGAACTTTATCAGTTTAAACTACAGAGCCAACAGGCATCTTACCGTTCGGCATTTTGAAAACATTTTGCTTCTAATATTATGATTTTGAATCATGGTATATATGTTATCTTCAATGTTAGTATTGGTTTCTTCTGTAAATTGCATAATATGGGTGCAATGATAATGTATATGATAATAATAATAATAATGATAATGAATGGTTTTATATAGCGTATGCTGCTCAAAGCGCTTTACAATAATCAATGTACATTATTACCCCGGCAGACCTTATTATCAATCTAGAACTTTCTCAGCCTCCTGGGAAGAATGTAGTGCAAGCTGCCATTACAAGCTCTATAGCACTAACATTCTAACAATATATTTCACTGTCTATAGCCAGGTACCCTTTTTACACTTAGGTTGAGAAATTTGACTAGTCCACAAGGAAATTACGTTAATGTGATGGGACTCTTTCCCAATAACCAAAGACGGAAACGTAGTCATGGAAATCGTTCGTATAAAAACCAAGTATAAATGATGTCACGTTTGATTCACTTTTGCCTTACGTCAACAGACAAGTTAGTCCACATCATATTCGTACAAAACTCTATTCCATTGAGAGTTTTACACACGTTATTTGAAGAAGCTATGGCTAGTCTATACTTGGATTTTTCAACACCTGAATATAGACTGAACTCTGTGATTATGGATGTTGCCTACCACAGGCTCTATAAACAAGCACGGACCATGGGTGATATTCCTTCCAAATCATACCGCCAGTTCCTTAAGCTCAAATTTACAAACAAAGGAATATATACCGTCAACATAAGCAACATTCTTCTTTATAAAAGGGTTTAGTCGTGTATTCCATCTTATTTCAAGTTCAAGTCTACACCATGCATTTCATACAGCTATACTTCTACTATTGCATCCACGCTTTTTAATTATAAACAAACTTTGCAGTGCTTAGATATAGACCATCTTATACGTAATCCACCAACATGTTCTTGTTCTTCATCTTCTTTCAACTATAGTCCAGCTGGACATGTCATTACTGCTGATGTTGATATTGTTGAAGATGAGGACCTCAAATCGCTTATTCTAAAAGGTCCTAAATACAGAGAACTTCGGTCTTTTAATTGGCGACAGAACTTCATCTCCATTATGAATAATGTCGAATATTATGCCAGACGATGGGTTAAATATGAAAAAAGAAGAACTTGATACATTGTCAGAATGGGTTAAAAGCATAAGAGGGATATTAAAATCCCGCATCAAACACATGAAAACAAAAGTACGTACCATCTATCCTTCTTTGTATAGGAAACCAGAAGTGATAAAAGAATTAAATAGGTTACATGTACACGAGGAATATGATTTGGTTCCAACTGGCAAAGCTAGTAACAACATTGTCTTTGTTTGTAAGGCTCATTACTACAACTGTATTTTCAACGAACTTGGCAATAATTCCACTTTCGATAACCATACTTATACTCCAACTGCTCTTTCAAAAGATGGAATTCTTCAAAACCATGCTTCAGTTTTAGACACATTGAATAGCTCAGTTAATGGGTCGAATGAATATGAGTTACCGTCCCTATACTGGATTCCTAAACTACATAAAGACCCTTACAAACAAAGATACATTGCTGGATCCAGTAATTGCTATACCAAGAACCTATTTTTGCTCCTCACGAAATGTTAACAGCTGTGAAGGAGAAACTTCAAATTTACTGTGCGACTACATATGCCAGAATTGGGGTTAATCAAATGTGGATTCTAAACAAATCTAATGAACTTTTATTAAATTTGAAATCGCATAATTTTCCCCAAATCAATGACATTGAAACATATGCTTTTTAAATACTATACACGACTATTCTTCACGATAAATTAAAGACTAGACTTTTTAACATCATAGACAGTTGCTTCTTCAATGAAAACGGAAATATTCATATTTAGTAATCAATCATTCGAAAACTTACTTTCTTAAACACCACTCTGATTACACGCATACGTTCTCTGAAGTTGAAATAGAAAGATATGATAGAGTTCCTCACTGACACTATCTTTGCGGTCTTTGATGATCAGGTCTTCCAACAGTCTGTTGGAATTCCCATGGGCACGAATTGTGCTCCTTTGTTAGCTGACCTGTTTCTATATTCATATCAAGCAGAATTTAGTTAAAAATGTCTACGTGAGAAGAACAAATCTCTCGCTGTGGCCTTCAATTCGACTTTTAGATATATCGATGATGTTTATCTATTAACAATAATAGCTTTCATTCGTATGTCGACTTGATATTTCCTTGTGAGCTCGAAATAAAACACACCACATAGTCGTCCACTTCTGCTTCATACTTAGATATTTTATTGAAAGTAAACATTAACGGCAAACTGACAACTCAACTGTATGACAAACGGGATGAGTTCAGCTTCTCCATCGTCAACTTCCCATATTTATGTAGCAATTTTCCATTATCACCTGCGTATGGTGTTTATATATTTCAACTAATTCGATGTACAAGAGCTTGTTCAGCGTATAGTCAGTTTTTAAATCGAGGTAAGCTACTGACAAACAAGTTGATGGTACAGTGGTTTCAACAGTCTCGATTGAAGTCAGCATGTCTCAAATTATATTGTCGTTATAACGATCTATTTCGTAAATACAACCTCGCATTGGGTCAAATGCTGTCTGACGTGTTTCATACCGATTGTTAAACCGTTCTCAGCACACTGATTTTGACTGCGGATAACTCCGTTTACCTGATCAAGATATAAAGCTCACGGCGGGTGTGAACGGTCAACAGGGGATGCTTACTCCTGCATGGCACCCGATCCCACCTCTGATGTGTCTAGGGGTCCGTGTTTGTTGAACTATCTATTTTATATTGCTGATAGGAGTTAAGAGATTGATCACTGTTCGTTATCTTCACTTTGCTTTGACATGATTCACTGATGTCAAAACACCTGCAAGTCTTGAAAATTTAGGCATTTAGTATACAACTTCCATTATCAGACAAACGGAATTACAATGTAATTACAATATATTATTCATCAAGTCCTTCAAACTACAATGTAACATTACATCTCTAATTCGTTGTCATCTTTCATTGGCTGTAATATTTTAACAATAATCAATATTGTTCTAATATTTTGACGTATTGTTCTCTATACAGGGTTGAAACTTGGCTAAAATATTCAGGAACCATGTGGACTTCTGAGCTGTTATTTCTTTGAAACCACAACAAAACATGCTATCCCAAATATGATGAAATATAATGCAAGAAATCAATGATATATGTGTTTTGATCGTATACTCTGTGTGGATTTGTTATATTAATTTACTGTTTGAATGCATCGTAACATTTGGAGAGGTTTAGATTATATACTTTGTTGAAGTTTATAGGGTACGAGTAAATTTATATACTCTACCACATAAATATTTGTTTTTATGACCTACATTATAAATATATTCAAACTCCAATATCTTTCAAATTGTTTAGACACAACACTGCTTTCTTTGTATTAATATTAGCTTTCTGTTTGTTCAAATACTGTCATAATCATCATGAGGATTCCAAGTGCAATCATACCTTCGGTCGGCAAGCCCAAAAACTTCTAGCTGTTTTGACATCAGTGCATTTTGCCAATCGGAGATTGTTTACAATCGTTTTAGAAGAGGTCTCCAAAACGCTTTAAATCATGCGTGTAAATGACTCCCAGAAAAGGTTCTTTCCTAAAGATATATATTGATTACCGTACCCGATGTACTAATTATGACTAACTCCTCTTCACAGAAATTAGTCGCCATGTGGGCGAGCGAGACAACGAATTTAAGTACCCACGCAAATTATACTCGCATATGGTGACAGGGCGAGAGCTAAAATTAAATCCAGGTATATTTCGCAATGTAGCACAGGATTACTTAAGGACCCTTTTTGCTAGGACCGGCTCATATTTTATTGTACAAGTGCATATTATGCAAACAGTGTGAACACAGGGTTTTCACCTTAAATTGTTACATATGACCATTTTGTAATTAACAAGACACACAGATACATGTATCTTAAATCTACAGCATAGTGCCATAAATGAGTCAACTTTTATTTAATTTACTTTAAGTTTCATTATAAACTTATCAAGATTCAATTCATAGTAACTATTACACCATTAACAGCACAGATATCTGTACTAGTTCATGGTCTCTGTATCGTTTTTTTCCCCTAAACAGTCATTACACACATTTTACATTACTGAAAGAACACAACACTCAATGTTTTCGTTCCACTCTTATAAAAATGATATGTTATGAGATTGATCATTCCTCGTTATCTTCATATATCATATTAAGGAAATGGAATGCTAAAGGTTGATGTTAAAGTTTCTTATTTCGTCAATATATGCAAGGTGAAGATAACGAACAGTGATCAATCTCATAACTCCTACAAGCAATACAAAATAGATAGTTGGGCAAACACGGACCCATGGACACACCAGAGGTGGGATCAGGTGTCTAGGAGGAGTAAGCATTCCCTGTTGACCGGTCACACTTGCCGTGATCCCTATATCTTCATCAGGTAAACGGAGTTATCCGCAGTCAAAATCAGTGTGCCAAGAACGGCTTAACAATAGATATGAAACACGTCAGACAGCATTTGACCCAATGCGAGGTTGTATTGACGAACTAGATCGTTATAACGACCATAGAATTTACGAAATGCTGACTTCAATCGAGACTGTTGAAATCCCTGTACCATCAACTTGTTTGTCAGTAGCTTACCTCGATTTAAAAACTGACTATACCCAGAACATGCTCTTGCATATCGATTCAGTTGAGATATATAAACACCATATGCAGGTGATAGTGGAATATTGCTACATAAATGTGGGGAATTGACGACGGAGAAGCTGAAATCATCCCGTTTGTCATATAGTTGAGTTGTCAGTTTACCGTTAATGTCTACTTTCAATAAAATATCTAAGTATGAAGCAGAAGTGGACGACTCTGTGGTGTCCTTTATTTCGAGCTCACAGGGATATATCAAATTGACATATGAATGAAAGCTATCATTGTTAATAGACAAAACGTCATCGATATATCTAAAAGTCGAATTGAAGGTCACAACAAGAGATTTTTTCTTCTCACGTAGAAGTTTTTGAATAAATTCTGCTTGATATGAATATAAAAACAGGTCAGCTAACAAAGGAGCACAATTCGTGCCCATGGAAATTCCAACAGACTGTTGGAAGACCTGATCACCAAAGACCACGGAGATATTGTCAATGAAGAACTCTAGCATATATTTTATTTCAGCTTCAGAGTACTTGTGCGTGGAATCAGAGTGGTGTTTAACAAAGTAAGTTTTTGAATGACTGATCACTAGATATGAATATTTCTGTTTTCCGTTTATATAGTAGCCTTTCCCAATGGCCACCCCTCCCCCGTTAAAATAGCTATATAGTAGTTTATCCCTCGGAACAATGGATTTAGTAGATCCCCCCTCAGAAAATGTGGTTAAATAATAGGATTTCCCCCTTATAGAGACATTTAACCCTCCCCAAGGAAACCCTACTATATAGTAAACCCCCCTCCCCCTCTTTTCATCCCGGTTACGTTTACGGCGAAGCATTCCCATACACAGTTTTTCCATTTTGAAATTAATCCTTTTCTGGCTATTTATTTCTTTTATAAGCTAAATAGAGAGGTAATCTCCAAATTCCCTTGATTAGGAGTTTTCGAAATATTTAATATTCAACAAACATTTCATTCAGTCGAATGGTATATAAAACAATCATACATTTTTAATGTAAATTGAGAATATTCCCTTCGTGTAAGAAATAAGTGTTTATCGTACAAGAAATAAATGTTGTCTTTCTCTATTTAGTTAACACAAAAGCTTTTCATACAGATAGTGGAATGAAACTTAAATTCTACAATTCTGTTGATTGTCTACCCAGACACCAAGTTGCCGAACTCGCGTTCTCGATAGACATAATTCTTAACACCTCACTTGGAGAAAGTTTTTGAGAGGAACACCCCCAACTGTTGTCGGGTCATTGGTGGATTAATAGATGTGAACATGTTATCGATATATAATCGTAACTTTTCCAGGCGGTGCAACTCTCAGCTGTACTGTCAGTACTTTGATTTATACATATTCGTTTAGAAAATTCTCCAAAGATGAACTTATTTTGAATCTGACAAATGGATAACGTCATCATACTTTATTCACATGCGGATAATATTCTAGTGAAAAATGATTTTTAAGAAGCACTCCTAAAACTATTTACCTCATGCAAGCTCATCTGAGCTGAAAGCTTAACTATTATTCATTTTGCCACCTCAATCTATTACATGTACGTGTTCAAACATGTATTTTACATGTATCTGCTATCCTAAAAGATCCTAGATTGTTTTACAAAATGAAAACGAAGACTGGGAGTATCATTTCGTTCATCTTGTAATAAAATCTTTTGCGTAGTACCCCCCACCCCGAAATTTTGAAATTTCAATTCTTGACTATATATTTGCAACCCCAAAAATTGTTGGACCCTCTGGAAAATTGGGTGTATACCTAAAATAATTGAACCTCCTGGAAATGTTACGTGCATCCACTCCTGACTTAGGTTGGTTTCATTTTGTTCCTACGTAGGCCTAGGTTTGTTTCGATTTCATTTCGTGATTTTGCAGGTGCTCTTATGATCAACATATACAAACGAAAAAACAAAATACCAAAGTGTCGACAGATTTGTTTCATCTAAAAATTTGAAGTTTGCATGTTTTAGATAGTAATAAGACATTGTACATTCATTATTTCAAAACATTGATTATGAATCCTCAGGAGAATATAAAAGGTACGTAAAATTATGGTACATACAATCTTTCTTTTTACATAATTCCTTTTATTCTGCAGTTTAGACTTTGCGTTACCATGGTTATCAGGAAACATTTTAATCATTTCCCATTGTTCTTACTTAAACGTTTATCTTAATGCATGAACATATTCTTCACTGAGAAACACTTCTAATTCGCAAGCGATGTGTTGAAATAGCGTAACTTCTCACTACTTGCGTACCCATACCGACCGCCTCGTAGAGACCTGTGAAATATGTCTATTGGTGATAAAAAATTCTTATGATTTCATGCACTTTTCATCACAGGTGTCCAAACATGAATATGATATTAGAAATACCAAAGAACTAAATTAAAATTGGGGGAGGTTACTATACAAAACCGGGATGCAATTGGGTCGGGATGGATTTCATGATAACATGCTTTCATAATTACACGGTATGTATAAATACCTTAATAATAATTTTAAAAAAGCACTATTTAATGATACACCAGGTTTCAATTTTCTAAACCTTGTGCATAATTAGGCCGTTTGTTTATGAAAGTATTTAAATTGACGATGTCCTAGTCGTGGAGAAAATTATAATTAAGAGTAAAGTTCGACTTGGTTGGTAAATGAGGAGACTATTAAATTTAACGTTTAACCATTTCCCGCGTTCACCTGTAATACAAATTTCAACGTTGATGGTGATCATATACACAATGTATTCAAGATTAATGAATAAATAATATGTATATGTACAGCATATCAAATTTTATAAGACTCTACGTAGTTTGCATTGAAGAATATAGTGTGTAATCAGAGAATGGAATCGTCGACACATATATTTCCGATTCCAATTTCACTCGTTTTATGTTTGATATAGATACACAATGATATCAATTCAATTAATGTAACACATCACAAAGCTCAATCACATATTCTTGTTTATCATAGTTAGTTTATGATATGAATATCCCTTTAAATTGGTGTGCATATACTGTGGCGGCTACAATGCATATCTAAATACATGTCTAAATATACCTTGCCAGTCACAATATTCTAACGTACATGTAGGCTCATTATAACCTATTGGGTATGTTGCATGGGTAATTTCAAATGCTATTCTAAAATTGTTTTAAGCAATATGCCAGATACATCTAATGAGTGTCCATCTGAATAAAAAACCCAATCATGTTACATAATGTGTATGTTATTAAGGCTTTAAAAAAAAACATAACATCTGCAACCGAACGCAATCTTTGTTTATAAAATAAAAAATTTAATGATATCGAAAATGAAAGCGCGATAGCTTAATCGTTACCTTTATATCAGAGCATAATAGTGCAAGAGTTCGAATGCAAAATTCGGTTATATTTTCCCCGTAAAAATTGAATTAGTAGCAAGTGAAACATACAGGCTTTAAATATATACACTTGAAAATCAATTCATTACAATATATTGTTCATTATTTAAATGCTGCAGTATCTGTAGTTTTATGACATGCATGTTTCCTATCAATACAATTCCAACTGCATCGATCTGTCGTTTATATTACAAAGTTGTTGAACTCATTTAGGAGAGGTTACTCTATGATATATATGGTAATGAAATATTCACATCTACCCTGCGATAAGAGTGAATGTTGGTAGTTGATAGATGAATGATGTAGTCTCTAGATATTTAAATTATTACTCATTTGTAAGCTAAAAGATAAAGTGTACACTTGTATTGTGTGTTCCAAGAGAGCAAAACCCGGTGAAACCCGATCATTACATGTAAAAAAAAATATATAGATAAAACACATTTCTTAAGAAGACATTTTTAGTAGAAACGAACGACTCTGACTGCATTTGCAATCAATGTCAACAGATCTACAACTCTAATCGTTTCATGCTTAAATTTTCGCTGGGATTCAGTACTACCATAAGGGGGGGGGGGGGGGGGGGGATCAAAATTCACATGTAAAATTTATGGAAAATCTACATTTTCAAAACAAAAGAATGTTCGGGCCAAATTCCCCTGTTCCTACGTCGCTGTAATAATTATTTGTTTATCGAATCACCTTATATTTGTCGATAACTGACGCACGTGTTCTGTGACATAATCTTATTTAAAAATACATGATAGCTAGTCATTGGTTACTATTTTCATCATTAAATCGTGGAACTGATGTTGAAGTATTAGAACGCGATTTTCACACATAAGGAGAGCTTTCTTTTCCTGTATTTACACTCTAACCATCCCACTCACCGTCGGTCACTTAGTATTTAGTGGCATGTGCATAAAACACCGCTTAATGACTATATCCGAATCATGCGCGGATCTAGAGTGGTGGTTCGGACATTCACTCCCCTCTTGACAATACGGATGTATATTTAATTGCTGTTATAAAATTTAGAAATTCATTTCAAAATTAAGGATTATCTCCCTCATGCATATCTTTTATCCTGAGACGAACTTGGCTCCACTTTTTTGACACGCTGTTTCTGGCTATACTAGCTCTAAATTTTCATTGTCATTTCGGATTTCAAACATTTCGGTTGAGCATCACTGAAGAGACATTATTTGTCGAAATGCGCATCTGGTGCATCAAAATTGGTACCGTATAAGTTTTACGTAGAGCAACTTGAGTTCCAACATTGCAATTCCAATCTTTCGTTTTCTTAAATAAACTGTTCATGAAATACTTCCTTGAATAAAAAAAATGTTTCTGGGTTTATAAAAATCGCTTTAAAATTAAGCAACAAACCCAGATACTAAAACTGGTTCACCATGACGATGTATTGGTCACAATAATTTATTTTTAATTTGATTTCATTTACCACATTTTCTAAAAACAATCTGTTTTTCTTCTCTTTCTACATTTGAAGTCAGAATTACGGTAGCGTATTGCTGCCAGTTGATATAATTTTTTATATGTCTTTCATACGAGATACTAAGTCGTAATTACGAGATAATATGTCCTACGTACGTAATACTAAGTCGTACGAGTGACATAAAAAGTTGTAATTACGAGATAATAAGTCGTAAAAACAACACAAACTTTGTCGCACGTACGACATCATAAGTCGTTATGACGAGATAATAAGTGATATGTATGAGATAATAAGTGCTACGAACGAATTAATAACTCATACAATCGAGATAATTACGGAAACGTATAACCGCTTTGTGTTATTGTGTTATACCTTAGAGTGGCAAAATGAAATTAGTGTCAGCTTCCAATGAAATGTTTATAACGTCAATATTATGTCGACGTTTACAAGGAGATTAGAAAAATATATAAACTTTGGATGATTTTACCGCCCTCTTGCGGCTTTATTGACTTTAATCATGTCATGTTAACTTTTTGCGTAATGATATGTGGTGCAATAAAAAAATGCACATAAATAATCTTGCAATTCTATACAAGGATAGTTAATCATGTCGATATGATACCGTTTTTCAGGTTTTACGTTCATATTTTGATAACTTCTTGTCTGTTAATTAGGAATGTCTATTTGAGTTTGTCGTCCAAATATTGAGCAACAATATCACTGTATTTCAACTCCCACATACTAGTACCATGCATATAATTATCAGGCTTTACAAATACTAACTACCTGCAAAGGTCGATTGTAGGGGGATTTTTTCCATATGACGTTGAAATAGTTATCAATTAGACAGGAACATTTTGGAATTAATAGAAATAAGTACATGTAGGTCAAAGAAACATGTTTTTAAAAATGGCCCTACGGATAGTGAAAATATGATGATACATTACAGCTAAAAAAAATTGGTCATGGTTGTGAACCAAATTTATATCTGTGAAAAAATCATAATTATCTCCTATGCTGGGTAAAAATAAAAATTGTTCCATGTACTTAAATATCTAAGTTCTATCGGGTGGCCGGAGCCTGCATGTAGAAAAGTCAAAAGACAAAAACAGATGGCTCAAGCAAGTTTTTCTGATCAAAGTTTGTCAATCGTTCTGTCTATCTATGATAGCTTCTTGTATTTTCGAATTCTTCTACTGTACAACTTGGTCACTCCTAACTAAACTCGCCACAAAGCATCTTGAAGTTTATTCGAGTGAAGCCTCCCCCATTAAGGGAGTTTATTAAGAAATACAAATAATATGGTGATATCATTTAAAAAAATCGTCTTCACTAGAAGCAGTGTGACAAGAAACTCGAACACCATTTCAGAGCTTTCTTATGTAATGAAGATTCATGGTGGTTCAATTCCAAAGTCACACTTTTAAGATAGGCCCATAAAGGAGTTCAAATGTTTTACATGGGAAACATATTTTAATATCTTTCTCTCACCTACAATGTTACAAAATGTCACATTAACAACCTCAAATAAAATCGAAATGTATCAATTCGAGTCAAATCGCATGAGCCTAGGGTGGATTCACTTTGGGGTGCAAAGTTTAACATATAGAACAATACAGGAAAAGAACTTTTATATAATCTTCTTCTACTGAAGAAGAAAAATACTACAAATTCCCAAATTAAGATGTAAGCATCAGCGTGTAGTGTAAATTCACTTCTGTACAAATCATAGCCCAAAGGGCTAGGGTGGAGCCATAAAAGGGGTAGAAATATTTACATTGAAATATTAAGGAAAGAATCAAATTTCCAGTAGCTAAGTACTTCGTTACTAGCTTAAAAATACGGATATATATTTAATTGCTGTTATAAAATTTAGAAATTCATTTCAAAATTAAGGATTATCTCCCTCAAGCATAGCTCTTATCCTTAGACGAATTTGACTTCACTTTTTAGGCACACTGTATTTCCATATAATAGCTCTAAAACTTCTTTGTTATTTCGGATTTCTTGGAACTCTTCAAAATTCTCCTAAAGAGTCATGCAAGGTGAAGATAACGAACAGTGATCAATCTCATAAAGAATTACATTTATTTAAAAAACTGCAACACTTGTATGAAAAAAAGTTGTATTGTTTCTGGGTTATATCATGTTCTTACAGAAAGTGAAATGAAATGGAGAAGCATATTTTGGGGTGGGGGTGTAGAGAAGGGGTTAAATCATGCAAAAGTTTGAACAAAAATTAACATAAAATGTGGAAATGCAGAGTTGAATTCAACAATCCATAGACATTTCTGAACATTTTAGTAAGTAAAATTAAAGTCATTATTTTTTTTTACATTTTCATGTTATTAAATATCAAAATGCCAAAAAACTTTATATAAGAAACCCTTAGCTACTAATTTTTCTACATAGCAACCAATAAAAATCTAAAGCTTGGAATAAAAAAAAAGCAATGTAGTTTAACACAGTATAACATATTTTCAAATTCTTAAATAATTAGCAATCACTTGAGTGAGTTTTTATTGAATTTGAAAAACAACAAAAAAATTAAAAGGTTTCCTTAGTAACCAATCCTACTACATGACAATATAATAAAAAAAATTCATACACACTACATGTACAATGACTTTATTCATATTCCTGTTGATGTTGACCGCCGTGGTGGTAGCGTTTGCCCTGCATTCAGAAGGCTGGGGTTTGAAGCCCGGCCGCGACAGACCTAAGTCGTTAAAACAGCTATTGACAGTTCCATCGCCAAATGCTCAGGATCAGGTGTGAATGGCACGGGTCCTCGGAGATGACATTAAAAACGGATGTCAAGTGTGGCAATAGGTGTAACACTCTAAAGTACCGTCACTGCTCAATAGAGAATATTTGACGGTTGATTATAGCCGATAAATGGACTTTTTTTTCCAGTTTACCATGACAATGCAAGAGTTAAGACCTTGACAGAATTGATTTTAAACGGTAGGGGTTTAATAATCATATTATATCGAACTTTTTGCCGAAATTGTCAAGCGCTGAAGCTGGTAAAACAGAAAACCAAGATGGCGTCGTGATATACCTTATGAATATCATGTTTACAGAAAGACAATTTTTTACATTATAGATATTTAAAACATCGAGTGCCTGTGAAAAAATATCAACTCTCATACAACATGTATGAATAGGAAATATTAACAAAACACTCGTTTTAAAGCAGTTGTCAAATGGCCTTAGTTAACCTAAACATTGTCCAATTTGACTAGGTTCAGTTCTGATGCCGAATCTATTCACTGGATGAAAACGCTAGTTTCCGCAAAACTGAAACCATATGGAAACCTTGCGGAAACCTGACGTTGAGGTTTGCCATATGGTTTCCGCAGTGCGTAAACGATCATATAGTTTCCGCAAGTTTCCGTCAAGTTTCAGTCTGCGGAAACCTGAAGTTGAGGTTTTCCGTATGGTTTACGCCGTGCGTAAACGATTATATAGTTTCCGTCAAGTTTTCAGTCTGCGGAAACTGTAGGCTTTGATTCCTAATGGTTTCCGCAATGCTGAAACTTAACAAAAATTCGGAGGTTTTTAAAGTAATAATATGCAATAAATAATTCAAATGCGAATTTAAAAAGCACACAAAAAACTTAAAAATGTAAGTTAGAGAAGAATAGTAAGCACGTTATATACATCATATTGTTATAAGAATTTTTTCAGTTAAACAAAACAGATATGAAATGAGATACAGAAAACAAAGTATATTCCGTGTGTTGTTACGTTTGACAAGCTAGCATGCCTGTGTACTTCAGTTAATCCCTCCGTGTATTTCTTGTTAGTTCCATGATAATTGCAAGGATTTTCCTCCGTCATGGGAACAATAGAGATAAATACACAAGGTAATAAACTGGAAGAATTAATGTCCAGCTTTGTCACCGCATAGAAACAAAGATCGAAGTTCATTGTAATTAAAAATAAGTGCATATGTGGGGTTGGGGTTGAATTGAACATAAACCTTCAACTGGGACATTTATATACAGTCATGTATTTACGCAGATTTTACATTGCATGTGCATTACTAAGAATGTAGATTTTTTTATTTTCATAATTTCAAAACTATGAATACTATAAATTAAGATTTCAAACACTAATACTATAGTCAGGTGGTAGAATTAGACACATATGTCTGCGTGTGAAATACGTTCGCACATGCAAGTAATTACATGAAATATGCCAATTGGAATTTTTTTTCGAATATGCTCAATTGATTGATTTAGCAATCAATATGTAATTTGCATACATGTATAATTATGCATGCATGCCAATGGGTGTTTTGATTTTATCATATGTTATAATAGTATCAAGGATATACAATGTGATTATAGGCATATGTTCTGAAAACTTATGTTGCCCTCTCTCTACATACAGTGTACATGTAGATTATGACATGTGTACACACATTATTAGTCACAGTACATTTTAGGACATTATACATGTGTAATAATATTAATATTATTTGTTTAAGAACATTTCAATTCAAAACTTAACTGAATCTGTCAGGTTTTCTAATATATCTTTGAAAAATACAAAATAATTTAACACAATACGAATCATCGTCTCATAAAACATATGGTGTCAACAGTTTGAGTTTTATCAAGTCCATAACAATGACCGAAGAAATCCTTCCTAGCCTTTGCGAATTTCGGACAGAAGAAAAAAATAATGGTATGCATCTTATACTTATAATATTCACATGAGCATAACGAGGTTGCAGCAATAGATCATTGTTCATAGTACACAATTATGACAAAATCTAATACCTAGATGTACCACCATAAGTGGTAATTTAGCTTGCCGCTTTGTTTATGTTTTATAATTTGAGATTGAATGAGCATTTCTAATACCAATAGAAAGTCAGTTGACCTGTAAGGATGTAATGCTTCCTTCATTTTATCGACATCAAATGAATATTTTACGCCTATGGAATCGACTCGTTACAATGCCAGACGACAGGCTTACGAAAAAAAAATTTCATGTGGGATATGGAATAATCACACAACATAAATTGGTCAAATACAGTCAAATTCCTTTTTTGAATCTCTTGATATGACAGTAGATTTCCTAAATCGTATTGTCTGTAACTTGAACACAATGGAAGAAAAACTTCGTCGGGATTTTATGAATGGCTGGAATGAAGAGGTCCATAACGTTCCAAAACTTAGAACCTACCGACCGTAAAAATATAAGTGATTTTCAAACAGAAAAATATGTAATCATGGATATTCCAAAAAGTCATCGTTCTATACTTGCCTTGTTCAGATGTGGTGTCTTACCTATAAGAATTGAAACAGGACGGTATAAGGGGGAGGCGTTATCGGATAGACTGTGTAATTTATGTTCTTCAGATAGTGTAGAAGATGAATGTCACTTTTTACTTCATTGTTCCTCTTATTCAAATCTTAGAGTAATCTTTTTTACCGGTAACGGATTTAACCCCACTGTGATCAATATGTCAGATTTAGACAAAACAAAATTTCTATTATTAAATTTCCCAAGACAAACTGCAAAATTCCTGTTCTCCGCATACACCTACAGACAGTCTATCATATACCATAATAGTATAAGTCATGCGTAATACATATACCACTGTATTTATTATTTAATGTGGGGAGGGGGGGGGGTCTGTTAAAAGTGACATATAGTACCGATGGGCCGGGTGTTTAAATTCCTATTCTTCTGTTTAATGTATTTTTCAATTCTGTAATGTATAAAACACATGTCACTATAATAAATCATTTACTTACTTACTTACATTCCATATGTATGTCAATGGTTTATGGTTTATGGCTGCGTAAACTCGTGGAAACTTGAGGTTTCAGCAAGTTTCCGTTGCGGAAACCATATGGATTCGTGGACACCCTAAGTTTCCGGAGTGCGGAATCTTGCTGAAACTTGAAGTTTCCAAGCGGAAACTTGGCAGAAACCTTATGTATACCTGTGTTTCCGCAGTGTTTCAGCCTTGCGGAAACTGCATTTTTCATCATGTGATTAGGTGCCGAGTTGACTTGTACCCGGCTGGGGAAAGGGGAAGGGTGTAATAATTTTAAACTGACTGTACCTGCCAGGTTAAGAATTTTCGTTCTAAAGTGATAAAAATCAACACACCGATATTCTGATTATAAAGTTTATTTGTACTTGCAATTTTTTTTTACCATGGCACATTCTGAGTGCGTGACACGCAGACAGAAACAGCCACCCCCCCCCCCCCTCGTTTTGAACAGTGACATGATTTGGAATATTTTCATTGTTGCATGAATCAAACTGCATGTATATTTTTTAAAAGGAGGATGTCTAAATTGGCACTTAATTCTGCATTTAAATATAATTTATATATCTTATATTATTTCATCATCATATTCACAAAATGCTTCCACAAAACTTGGAATATCTGGCCTTTTATAGTTTCGTTCACAGAAGAGTTCCCAGGGGATATACTTGAATGAAGTTAAAAATAGCTGCTTTCCTACGGCAAAATGTATCTTTATTTAGACAGATTTATAAATGCTTCCAAATGTTTTGCTTGATCCTAACAATATCCATCTGCGTTTGTAAAATCAACACTTTTGTGATTTTTAATGTTGTTGCAGATTTGATACATTGATTAAAATTAGGCATAAATAGTTTTAAATACCCCCCACCCACTAAGCTGAAATAGAATGATTTTTTTGTCAAAAAATATTAAAATTCAATGCTTTGATATCAATAACATTACGCTTATCAACAAACTATCAAATTACTTGCTTTCAAGTCTTAAATCTACAGATAATTGATGATAATTGGAAAGTAACATGATTTTGGTATTTTATCGGAGTGGTTTCCATGGAAAGCGATTTTTCTGGAATTTCTTGACTTATTTATCTAACTTTATTACTGTTCTAAAGGTATTATAAAACTAAATACTGCAAAATATTTTTTCTTAGTTTCCGTGAATACTACTGCCGAAGCTTGATGATTCGTGACATTGCCTCTTAACAGACAAGAAGTTATCAAAATATGGACGTAAACCCTGAAAAACGGTATCATATCGACATGATTAATTCTCCTTGTATGGAATTCTAAAAATATTTCTACGCATTTTTTTATTGCACAAAATATCATTGCGCCAAAAGTTATATTGACATGATTGAAATCAATAAAGCTGGAATAGGAGGTAACATCATCCAACGTTTATCGATTTTTTCTGATCTCCTTGTACAAGTCGACATAATTTTGACGTTATAAACATTTCAATGGAAAATGACACTAATTTTATTTTGCCAGTTTCAGGTATAGCACAACAACACGAGGCGGTTATACGTTTCCATAGATAATAGCTCACACGAAAGAGATAACTATTAGTACGTACGAGAAACACTAAGTCGTGCAAACGAAATAAGTCATTATTACGAGATGCTAAGTCGTAATTACGGAATAATTTGTTGTAATAACGAGATATTAAATCATGCAAACGAGATAGTAAGTCGTACTGAAGTGATCAGTTACAAGGATATAAACCGTTACACTTGAAGTGTATCAAGGATGGTTTTGTTGTGAATTAGGTGAGTGTTCGATTGGTGTTTCCATAGTTGATCCAGAGGGCGTTGAAACTAGACAGCGAAACAGTGGCTAAAATAGTTATACAGTGGACCAGATTTTGTATGGGCCGTATACTGTTATGATAAATTGAAGCCAAATGGATATTACATAAATAGTTGATATTAATAATTTTAGCTTGAAAACCACAAGAAGTTTACATGAATTAAAGGACACATTTGATGTTTTCGAAGAATACAACATTAAATGCATTTTGTCTTCTTTATGCTTTTAGTAATTAATTCTAATAGTTCGTTCGCCGAGATTTTGCGATAATTAACCACAGACTTAAATCTAAAAAAAAAAAAAAGCCAAGTTAATGACTCATATACATCCTTCGGATTGTGAAAGTACTGCAAGATATTATTAAAAACTAAACTTTCAGGGGCCTGATTTATTTATCATGGGCAACATTTAAATCGATGTTGACAAATTGTCCGAGTTTTATATATGTTCGCCACCAGTGCACACATATAACGATGTAAATACCCAAATATAGCGAGTAAAGCGTGTATGAAACCGGCAATATTGTGAGTAAATAATGTTTATATGGGTCGCTGTCTACAAACTGTTTGGGGATATTATTCCTTTATACATCTGTAATTGGCGCTGTTTTTTCTAAAATAAACAGTGCAATCATTATTTATTTTTGGATTAGACAAATTATAATAGTGAAATTGTTGACAACTAGGCCCTATACCAAGCTATTGGCACGCGTGCATTTCGGAAAGAAAGAAAAAAGACAACACACTCACAAATCAATAAAAATATTCAAATTTAAAGTGGTAATCACATTATTTTATTTTGATAAAGCAATCTTATTACTATTTTTGAATTGTGACCTGCACGTCGTTATGAAATACGAAGTGGGAGCACGGCGTTATAGCCTACTGACGAGATATTATTAAAAACTAAACTTTCAGGGGCCTGATTTATTTACCATGGGCAACATTTAAATCGATGTTGACAAATTGTCCGAGTTTTATATATGTTCGCCACCAGTGCACACATATAACGATGTAAATACCCAAATATAGCGAGTAAAGCGTGTATGAAACCGGCAATATTGTGAGTAAATAATGTTTATATGGGTCGCTGTCTACAAACTGTTTGGGGATATTATTCCTTTATACATCTGTAATTGGCGCTGTTTTTTCTAAAATAAACAGTGCAATCATTATCTATTTTTGGATTAGACAAATTATAATAGTGAAATTGTTGACAACTAGGCCCTATACCAAGCTATTGGCACGCGTGCATTTCGGAAAGAAAGAAAAAAGACAACACACTCACAAATCAATAAAAATATTCAAATTTAAAGTGGTAATCACATTATTTTATTTTGATAAAGCAATCTTATTACTATTTTTGAATTGTGACCTGCACGTCGTTATGAAATACGAAGTGGGAGCACGGCGTTATAGCCTACTGACGAGATATTATTAAAAACTAAACTTTCAGGGGCCTGATTTATTTACCATGGGCAACATTTAAATCGATGTTGACAAATTGTCCGAGTTTTATATATGTTCGCCACCAGTGCACACATATAACGATGTAAATACCCAAATATAGCGAGTAAAGCGTGTATGAAACCGGCAATATTGTGAGTAAATAATGTTTATATGGGTCGCTGTCTACAAACTGTTTGGGGATATTATTCCTTTATACATCTGTAATTGGCGCTGTTTTTTCTAAAATAAACAGTGCAATCATTATTTATTTTTGGATTAGACAAATTATAATAGTGAAATTGTTGACATCTAGGCCCTATACCAAGCTATTGGCACGCGTGCATTTCGGAAAGAAAGAAAAAAGACAACACACTCACAAATCAATAAAAATATTCAAATTTAAAGTGGTAATCACATTATTTTATTTTGATAAAGCAATCTTATTACTATTTTTGAATTGTGACCTGCACGTCGTTATGAAATACGAAGTGGGAGCACGGCGCTATAGCCTACTGACGAGATATTATTAAAAACTAAACTTTCAGGGGCCTGATTTATTTACCATGGGCAACATTTAAATCGATGTTGACAAATTGTCCGAGTTTTATATATGTTCGCCACCAGTGCACACATATAACGATGTAAATACCCAAATATAGCGAGTAAAGCGTGTATGAAACCGGCAATATTGTGAGTAAATAATGTTTATATGGGTCGCTGTCTACAAACTGTTTGGGGATATTATTCCTTTATACATCTGTAATTGGCGCTGTTTTTTCTAAAATAAACAGTGCAATCATTATTTATTTTTGGATTAGACAAATTATAATAGTGAAATTGTTGACAACTAGGCCCTATACCAAGCTATTGGCACGCGTGCATTTCGGAAAGAAAGAAAAAAGACAACACACTCACAAATCAATAAAAATATTCAAATTTAAAGTGATAATCACATTATTTTATTTTGATAAAGCAATCTTATTACTATTTTTGAATTGTGACCTGCACGTCGTTATGAAATACGAAGTGGGGGCACGGCGTTATAGCCTACTGACGCACTCAAGATGCTACGAGTTCAATAAGGAAATAGTTTTATAATTCAATTTAAAGTTAGGAAATGAAATATTCTATTATTTGTATAATGAAAAGTTCAGTTATTTTGTATCTTTAATTGCTTGTTTTTGTTGTTGGTGTAAATCTACCAGTTGGTAGAAATTACATTGTATCGTCGATATATGTTGTTACAAAGTGAAAGTCTGTTGATCCGTGTGTGTATTGCATTTGAAGAGCAAATCAGAATGTATGCTTTAGGCCTACCAGTGCTTATAGCTTCGATATATCCATTTTCTCGCAGTTTATCAGGGTCTCTGTCCAAGCGGTGTTTGAAAAGGTGACGGGGTGTGTTTGTTAAGGTAAAGTCCTTGCTCAAAAAAAAAAAAAAATATCCACGTCTTTTTTCTCGTACCTTCCTTCGAGAAATTGAAAAATACTCAGTCTATATCCTTTCTACCGAAAACTAGTACACCCGAGCACGGCACAAAGCATCTTAATGCATTATTATTTACAAGCCGTTAACGTGATAATTGGTTTTTTGTTGATTAAATCTAATGTATTTATGAAATGGCTAATATATGTTTTCAAACCTGAGGGCGCATATGACGTCACACATAATGGCGCGTAAACTAGCGAAAGAAAATATTCATTTCGCAAGATTTGAATTTAATCGCTTTCAAACTCACACATTTTAAGTACTTTTAGGCATAGCAAGAGTTAGTTTTGCTGAAAAAATGAAAACGTTTAGAAACATGCATTGTGTCCTTTAATAGGTACTGTTTCTGTTGTCATGAATTGATATATTCGTCAAACCCTATGCATTTTACCTAAGGGGAACAGCTAGTGGAAAAACTAGTCCAAGTTGGACCATGGTGTGACATTTTTCTGTCAGTGGCAATGTCTTACACGTGTTTATAACGGCATAAACTTTCAGGGAAGGGGAGGGGGTTCAAGAGGTTGTCAGTATATCAAACTCGCATCTAATTCACTTATATGAAATCCTGCAACAGGACCCATGTTTTAGATGTAAATCCATTTATCATTTGCCTTTCAATACAACCTCGCATTCGGTCAAATGCTGTCTGACGCGCTTGATACCGATTGTTAAGCCTTTCTCGGCACACTGATTTTGACTGCGGATAACGCTGTTTACCTGATCAGGATATAAGGCTCAAGGCGGGTGTGACCGGTTAACAGGGGATGCTTACTCCTCCTCGGCACCTGATCCCACCTCTGGTGTGTCCAGGGGTCTGTGTTTACCCAACTATCTATTTTGTATTGCTTATGGGAGTTATGAGATTGATCACTGTTCGTTATCTTCACCTTGCATCTATATGCATTTTCTCGTCCAATGATCCTAAAACTTATACTGTCACCCAATGTTTAATATATACATGTAAATTACACCGATTATTTACTAAATGTAATATAAAGTAGTGACACCATGCTTCGACAGCTCTCTTATTCTAATGTCTATTATCTTGAATGTGAAATAAAACCAAGTAATATTTTTGTGTGTAGCGAGGGGGTGCGTATTTTGCATCAAGCTCTAATTCAACTGGGCAATAAACAGTTTAAATTATTTTCATCATGAATTGGCATGTTAATAACAAACAATAAGTCAACTAGGAGTGGTAATAAACAAAACCAGTTTTTTTTAAATTCGCAGTTTTGAAACGTTTAAAAATGTTTGTGTTTAGTTTGTAAGAAAAAATCAAATTATCCTCAAAACCAGCATAAATGTCCAGTATCTACCCCATACGATTATTGGTACATGGTACAAGTGAAAATGTACAAGTATAAAAAAGACAACGATGACAGTTTAGTCGTTCCAAGTTGAGCAGATCTTTGGGAAATGCAACACCATTTCACCCATTTAAAATTTAATCTTCTAATTGCGTGAAATAAAATGTCCCTGAGAATGTTTGCTGTCAAAACACGGGTGCTACACAAACGCCCACAAGTTCAGTAGTTGGTATATAAATAGAATACCGGTTGAAAAAATCGGAAGAAAAGGAGCCTTTATTAAAATACATCAACAAGTAATAAACGATGTAATTAACTGATTTACCTTTCAAATCGGAACATCCTATTTCTCTGTTAGTGTTATTTACAAATAATTGTTTCTAGATAAACAAATGTTTATGAAGGAACTTTCAGATTTACTGCCCTCGGTTTGTTCGGCAGACCACTGCTTACTTTCCAGAATATTTAGAATGATAAATTTCCCCCCTCTCTGGCTAGACAAATAGCTTTTCGTCTACCTTAAAATCGACAGCTGTATGTTCTCCTTCAAATACTCTGTCTTTTCTCGATTCCTAAAATAGTTTCTTTAACAAAACGAATAAAGCTTTCGAAAAGTATCGTACTTTTTCATTAGATTTAATATACAATTTCGATAGTTTATGCTTCACGATAAACAATTTTCAAGATAAACATAAAACCTGATACACGCAGAGTACGATACACGATATAACTGATAAACGCAAAACACGTTAGAAAACGGAAAACCCAATAAATGCAAAACACGATAGGATACACACATGCTAGAACACGATAGGAATATCAAGAATAACATTGCGGGTACTGTACAAGCATTTTATAGAAAACTCGGATATTTAAGACATGAATAATATTTTCATGAAATGTGTAAGTACGTTATCGTGAAGGGTTGTAGTCCATGCTTTCATATATACTTTCAAAAATGAAAATTATTTCATGTTTATACTTTAATTTGATTTCTTTCAGAAGATATTTCTCTGTTAAAACAGGATCAACATTCATCGTTTACATACATGGCATATGTTCATGACAAATTATTCATGTATCAATATTAAAAGGTTTTTCATTTATATATGCCCCACATCGTGGTCGTTCATTGCCTATTTTAGGTAAACGGTTGTGCATATTTAACTATTTAAATGTCAACTTACAGCGCTACAGTGTAAGGTAGATTTATCGAAAAGTGATCAATCTCATAAGTACTATGAAGAAAACAAAATAAAGAGGGCATACTATAAAACCTGGCCTGGCCCCATTGGCCTGACCTGGCCTCAAAATTGGCCTGGCCCCAATGTTGGCCTCTAATTATACTTCATCCCAAATTTTGGCCTGGCCTCAAAAGTTGGCCTGGCCTCAAATTTGGCCTCTAAAAAAATTGTTGGCCTCAACCAAAAAAAAAATAATTTTTTTTTTACTGTAAAAATTTCTATTGAATTCATTGATTTATTATTGGATTTAGTTTTCCAAAGTCATAGCACATAAATGATATGTTTCTGATGTTTTGTAAATGTGCACTCTGAAATAATCATGAACTACCACCAATCTGATTGATTTTATTGAATATCTATTGATCAGTTTATTGATTAAATAATTTTTTCCTTCCTAACATATGTACTAGTACACACCAAAAAAGTATACGGAAGTAATGAAATGATTGGCTTATTGATTTTTTCACAATTATGATTGATTTGATTGTTTTATTATTGGTTTTAATTTTTCAAAATTGTTGTGTTTGTATTGTTTTGTAAATATGCACATTGAAAAGTCTCATTTTACTAATGATCCACTTCATTTATTGATAATGAATTTAAAAAACAAATCCACACTAGTTTAATGATGAATCATCACACTTCACACACTGCAATGTAGTGTACCGCCTTAATCACTCTCATTGATAAGAACAATGAGTTTGATATCTAGGAATAATAATACTACCATAAATCATACGGATTGAAACTACAACTTTTGATGAATTTAAAAGGATGTTCATATATGTTTAAACTATTTGAAATAAACATGTAACACTAGTACTGTAATGGGATATCAGATTATTTACAACATTAATTTAACACAGAGTTATACAGCACCGGTCTTGACAGGAAGTCAAGGTTGAGGTTAATCTATGATATACGGTTTGAAATGTCACACAGCTCTGCACAGAACGTTTATTTTCATTAATTATCAGAATGAAAAGATGATTTTGATGACAGTTTAAAAACATTAAGAACAAAATTAAAGCTGCACTTTGTGAATTTGTAGATACATAAACTTTTTTTCTCCATTATAAGACAATATTATGAGCATTACATGTATCTGATATTTGCTTAGATATAGCTGCTGGAGTGATTAGATAAAGGTACAAACTATTTATTTTAGGTTAACTAAAGCAGGCTTTGATATAAGATAAGAAAAGGGTTGGTGGACAGATTTAATGTAATGATTGTAATTAGTTCTGTTTTATTGTTGCTTTATCACAAAACCGGGAAAAAGAATCACAATTTTGAATTCAGACAGACAATTTTGTATACTTTATTTAGTTTAGGCACAATCATAAGATGAGTTACTAATTAAAATGTTTCTGTTGTATCAAACACACCCTATTTGCAAATGTTGGACTGCTCCATTGTTTCTGTACAATGGAATTTCCAACTTCAGCAAAAGTTTTCATCACCATCCTTTAATATGGTGATAGATATTCCCTTTATCCTGACAGGGCAGGCCTTCAGAGCATGGGAACTTGTCACTTTTGCAATGAATATTGAAACTTAATTATGAAATCAAGAAAGAAATATTTATAATACATCATATCCGTTTTAATCATGCAACATTGTTCATTCTACGTAAAGTATAGATAAATGAAGACTAAAATACAAATCTAAAATCCTTAGATCACTGGCTAATATCATTATGCTAGCAAACACTTCACTGTGTTTATTTTGATTGTTTAAAAAAAAATGTCATTTATCATGCATTGGAAATTAAACAAGTAACACTAAATGCGTGGTATCTGCACATTGAAAATGCTCTGTTCTGAATGTGCGGTGCTCTTAAAATCGAATTCATTATAATGACAACACAATTGTAACACTTTCATAATATGCAAATTGATATCAAATTGGATTCTATTGAATACAAAATGTATCAATAAATCAATCATTTCATCAGTATACTTAAGCAAATGATTTTGTCAATAAACTAATCAATTGATAATCAATAAAATCAATCAGATTGGTAGTATTTCATGTTTATTTTAATGTACATATATCATTTTATTTCTACAACTTTGAAAAACTAACACCAATAATAAATCAATGAAATTAATCATAATTCTGAAACAAAATCAATATGCCAATTGTTTCATTGGTTGTGCAATCGGTTTTGGTGTGTACTGGTACATACAAATATGAAGGGAAAAGAAAATGATTTATTCAATACACTGATCAATAGATAATCAATAAAATCAATCAGATTGGTGGTAGTTCATGATTATTTCAAAGTACACATTTACAAAACAACAGAAACACATCATTTATGTGCTATGACTTTGAAAAACTAAAACCAATAATAAATCAATCAAATCCATCAAAATTTTGAAGAAAAAATTTTTTTGGTTGAGGCCAAAATTTTTTTTAGAGGCCAAATTTGAGGCCAGGCCAACTTTTGAGGCTAGGCCAAAATTTGGGATGGAGCATAATTAGAGGCCAAAATTGGGGCCAGGCCAATTTTGAGGCCAGGCCAGGCCAATGGGGCCAGGCCAGGTTTTATAGTATGCCAATAAAGAGTTGGGAAACACCTAACCCCTTGATATACCAGAGGAGGCATCAGATACCTAGGAGGAATAAATATCCTCTGTCGACCGGTCACACCTGCCGTGAATCATATATCTTGAACAGGTAAAGAGAACGATCCGTACTAAATATCAGATTGCCAAGAACGACCTAACAATGGCCAAACAGCCTGTATGAAACACGCCAGACAGCATTTGACTCGCAAGTAGGCTATATCGGCAAACTAGGTCTTTATAACGATTATACAATTTTCGAAATGCTGACTATAAATTACACTGTTGAGATCCGTGTAACGTCAACTTAACTATCAGTAACCTGATTCAATTTAAAAACACATCTGGTCATACTCAGAAGAATATCTTGCGTATTGAGTCAGTTAGGGTGATAATTACCATATGCAAATGATAATGGAAAATTAATACATGAATCAAAATAACACAGGAAACTGACGATGGAGAAGGTGTCGTCATCAGATGGAAAGACTTGAAAAGTCGTACATTTTATAAAGAAATAATGAAAGATGAAGATAACGAACAGTTATCAATTCCATAAATCCAATAAGAATACATTACTAGCAGAAGGTGTACGTTTAATTCTTTGAAAATGAGTATTATTGCTTATTCAAATATGCATTAATTCTTTGTTTGACAGAAGTGATATTTTCAATTTTTTTCACTGTAATACACAGCTATTTTCTTTAAGTGATTCTCTTTCACAATTTCCCCCGGACTGATTATCTCGTGGTACTGCAGTCTGATGACCATATAATTCTTTGCTGAAAAGTTAAATATATGATGGTAAGTGATAACAGTATCTTAATTTGCACGTTTTATAGCTGTTACCTTTAGTCACAAAAGGAAATGAAACCTTATTTTCAAAATTGATGTGTACCAATCATCTTATACTTATCTTCTATTTCCATTTAGTGACCATTTAGTTAGCGTTCAATAGTTTATTAATATCAAGTAAAACCATAGAAATTCAAAATTGTGACTTCTTTGCATACACACAATTATTCAGTTACATGTCTGATAACAGTTGGTGTTCGTTTTTAATGAACAACTGATTGCAGATGATTTCGGTGTACCCATGTAATGTTTAAAAGATAACAATGATTAAAAACAGACGGGTTTAAACACGACACAATTTAAAGGAAGTTAGCACCTCGGTTGTGAGCATAACTGTATAAATTATGAGTCAAAACTTATTCTATCGGATAAAAGGTGAAGATAACGAACAGTAATTATACTCATAGTTCCCACAACTAATACAGTATAACAAATACGTATTCCTGGATATACCAAACGTGGAATCAAGTGCCTTGGAAAAACCCAGTAATGATCCCCTGTCCGCCGGTCACACACACCGTGAGCTTCATATCGTAATGAGGTAAACGGAGCTATTGGTAATCAGCATATATGTACCAAAAATCGTCCTAGCAATCGGTTTTAAACAGTCAGATAGCCTTTGACCCAATGATAGGTTGCATTGGCAACCTAGGTCGCTATAACGACCATAGAATTAGTGAAATGCTGACTTCAAACAGGTCAGACCGTTAATACATTTGCTCCATTAATTCGTTTGTCAGTAACCTGCTTACATTTGAAAATTTTACCGTATAGAATAATTAGCATACACACACCATATGCAGCACATTGCTGGACATGTATGGGACGTTGACGACGGAGTAGAAATGTTCTTTTTTCGATGATGTCAATTTGTTAGTGTGCTATTAATATGTATTGTAAATATAATGTAATAGGAAGAAGCAAAAGTAGATACATTTGTTGTGTCTTTTCTTTTGAATTCATAGGGATATATCGACTCAACATGTGGATGAAATTCATTGTTCTTAATAGATAAACCATCATCGATATATGAAAGGTGAACGTAATGAATAGTGATCAATCTCCTAAATCCTATAAGCAACACCAAAAAAGTTGGGTAAAGACGAACCCCTGGATACACCAGAGGTGGGATCGGTGCCTAGGAGGAGTACGCATCTGCTGTCGACCGGTCGTGAGCCTTATTTCTTGATCAGATAGTCGCAGTTATGTGTATTTATTTCAATTCCTTTTGCAGCTGTTACCAGTATTTTTAAAACTTAATACAATAAAATCTTAATTAAAATTGATTACATGAATACAATTTTGATTATTTTCGGTGAAGCATTATTCATCACTTCTACCCCCCCCCCCTCTCTCTCTTTCTCTGTCCAAAGGTCTATAAATCATGTTTTCCTATATTTGTACACAACTCACAACTTTATCTCTATCAAACAAACATTTAATGCGTTATTCAAATTGTTTCTACATCCCTTTCATTAAGAACAATGATTAAGGACAATATTTCGAGAATAATAAACGAATGTCAAAGCCAAATCATTATCATATCTATTTGCACATATGATATCTTTTTATCTGTTAAATCCATGCACAAGTACTAAATAGAAAATGTGGAGACATAAACAGTAATTTACGCCGGCATACTTCATAATACATGTAAGTACGCTGGTGGGAAGATCATTGTTTATGACTTGATGTAAATCTATTTAAGCTTGTATTTAATCTGTTATTGAGTTTTCTTGGATAAAATTGTTTTAAAAAACTACAAATAAAAAACGCTTCAGTTTTATTATTTTTATGGCCTTTTCTATGTTTCTATCGTTCATTGTTATAGCTTGTTTGCATTGTTGTGTTGCATGTAAAGCACTTTAGGGCAATACGCAAGTTCCGAGTTACACAAAAATTATTTCCTTTTGTCGAACTCCTTCGCATTTTATGACGTATGGTGGGTGCACAATGTATACATTATATCATAGACTAGCATTGTACATAACGATTACGTACGATTAATGTAATAAAAGCGTAACTTTTGTTTATGTCAATCACTGGTATGTATTTTCTGGCCATATCAAGCATAATCTGTTTGAATAAGATCATCAAATTGGCTATTAAATCATTATTCGTTTCCTCTTCTACACGAGTGACGCTTTTATCAAAGAAAGGTGGCAATTAACAGTATTTGTTTGAGCTATTTTGTTATCCAATACTCATAAACTCACTAAAGTTGCCTTTCCCCTGAGATTGGATGGTCACGGAAACTCTGGATGTCATCTTTTAAGAAATAATACAACGATATTAATTAGCAAATGTACCCACTGTCATCATATTTTACGTCATAATTTACGAAAGAGTTCGACAAAGGGACATAGCTCTTGGGGAACTCGGAACTTACGTATTGTCTTAAATAGATAAAACACTACATAAATGTATAATAAAAATAATAATAAATAAGATTTTAAAAAAATGAAAATCCTTTGATATTTGTATTTCCTACTGTATGAGCCATATATCTTGATCAGGTAAACAGAGTAGTCCGTAGTCAAAATCAGTGTGTCAAGAACGGTCTAAAAATCGATATAGGATATATTAGATAGCATTAGACCTAACGATAGACTATATGGGCAATTAGATCATAGAAGTGCGAACTGGTGACTTGAAATGAGGCTGATTAAATCAGCGTAACATCAATGTATTTGTCAGTAACCTGCTTCAATTTAAAAACAGAACTGGTCATACTCAAAAGAATATCTTGCGTATTGAATAAGTTAGGGAGATAATTACCATATGCAAACGATCATGGAAGATTACTACATCAATCAAAATAACATGGGGAGCTGACCTTCGAGAAGCTGTCATCATCACATGGAGAATGTTGAAAAGTCGTACGTTTTGTGAGAAAAGGTAGAACTATATAATGCAACTGTAACTGGTGCTGACCGAAATAAAACATCAAAAGTGTACGTTTAATTCTTACTCATTTAAATATGCAAGGACTTTTTTTTGGGCAGTGACGTTGCTTTCACAGTTGTAACATTTCTTTTCCCGTTCACTATAAAGAACATTTGCGAAGCAGGTTCCATTCTTTAGGTGCCCCTCTTTGAGACATTTGCTTGGTGTGACAGTCTTCTCGCAGTGCTGCAGCCCGATAACCATATGATTCTTTGCTGAAAAGTTAAACATATGATGTGAAGTTCTCCAACCCTAACCTTAACCTAAACTGTGCGTAACCTATTTTGAAACTTGCGAAAACAAATGATTTACACAAGGTTTCATTTTAGATCCTTCAAATTCACAAGGTTTACAGAGTGCATAAACCTAGGCCGTTCCTAATTTCAGGTGGTTTACGCAGAAACTTAAGGTATTTGCATCGTTTGCGCACTAGTGTAACTATTCTCCACACTAGGTTTACCCAACATTTCGGCACAAATCACGCACTACTGAAACTACTTTACAACCTAGGTTTTCGTTGTGCATAAACTTCCAGAAACGTATCAATATGAATAGGGTACCCGTCTCTAAAATATTACATTATCATTGAATCAAGGCTATGTTCACACAGCGACACTTTAATAGCATTGATGTAAATTGAGCTTCTGAATTTTATAAATCATTCACCAATGGTTTATGCAAACCAAGTATTTTTTGATTAAATAGGAAGTTTAAAAGTTGATATATTGCCGACCAGAAATTAAAACAAAACACAAACATCTCATATTCAATGCTTTTATTAAGATTCAAACGCTTATAAATATATTATTGAAAACTGACATTAACAATCTTAAGCTTGATTGAACTACATTGTACATGTATACGAGTATTATTGTAAGAAAAACATGTATGCCTCCAAGATGCAAAATTGAAAATGGCTACTAACTTCAGTTCGAAATAAAAGACAACACAGAGTCGTCCACTTCTACTTCATACTTTTTATTGAAAGTAGATATTAACATCAAATTGACAACTTAGCTCTATGCAAGGTGAAGATAACGAACAGTGATCAATCTCATAACCCCTACAAGCAATACATAATAGATAGTTGGGCAAACACGGACCCCTGGACACAGATAATTTCAGATTCTCCATCGTCAACTTTACATATTTATATAGCAATATCCAACTATCACCTGCATATGGTGTTTATATATCTTAACTGATTCGATATGCAAGAGTTTGTTCTGCGCATGGTCAGCTTTTAAATCAAGGGAAGCTATTTACAAACCAGTTGATGGTACATCGGTTTGAATGTAAAACTTATACGGTTCCAATTTTGATGCATCAGATGCGCATTTCGACAAATGATGTCTCTTCAGTGATGCTCTAGCTGAAATTTTGGAAATTCGAAATGAAAATAAACTTGTAAGAGCTAAAAGGAAAACCAAAGTGCCAGAAAACTGGAGCAAAATTCATCCAAGGATCAGAACTATAAATGAGAGATATAATCCTTAATTTTGAAATTCATTTATAAATTTTATACCAGCAATTAAATATGCATCAATATTTTCAAGCTAATAGCGCATACTTCACTACTGGGCTGTAGAGACCTTCGGGGACTAACAGTCCACCAGCAGAAGCCTTAACCCAGGAGTCATAATGTAAAATGCAAGCATTTCCTCATAAACGGTTAAAGATTTCATCTTGAATCTTTCAGCGATAATAAATCTATACTTGTAAATTTGATATATGCATGTCATTTTTTGCCGTCACTATTTACGCAGAAGACGTTATACAAATTATGAAATAAATCAATGCACCTGATGCATGTTATAGATAATAATCAAGTTACAAAAGATAGAAATACAATTGAGCATGATTTTGTTAATTTCTTATTTCTAAAACAGTTTTAAGTCAGAGGTCTGTCTATGATAGAAATATGCAAAATAAAAAAGATGGTGGAAGGTGTTGACGAATTTTCAGATCTTTTTTTTATACTTTTAGACTAGTCATTAAACATTTTATACAGAATAATCATATACTTAATTTGCTCAACTATTCATTGTGTATTGCTTATTGGATTTATGAAATTGATCACAGTTCGATATCATCACCTTTCATAAATAGTATCCGCAGTCAAAACACAAATATTCTTTTGAACTCACAATAAAAGTCACCATATATCCCATCATAGCTGCTTGATACTTAGACATTTTATAGAAAAATGTTCTCGGCAAACTGACAAACCAACTTTAAATATGAAAACCTTTAGATAACGAAAGCAGTGGATCTCTAATTCAAATGGAAACATATAGAGATGGCTATGGAATATTGCTAAATAAATATGTGAAATTTATGATAGAGAAGCTGAAATCATTCCCATTGTCATAAAGTTCAGTTATTCCTTTGCCGTTAATATTCATTGTCAGTTAACGAAGCCCACTATACATGTATTTCAATGTATCCGTCAGGTACAATACACGGATTTTGCAATAAACCAAAAACAGAATACTATATTGCCCTATTTTTTTTTAAATAAATCTAGAAATTCTAGAGAAAAAAACGAGTATCATTCATTACTCTGGCTATTTATAGGGTGGAATGACAATTATCAGCATTGAACTCAAGACGGATTACCTAAAGTATATACAAAGTTTCATGAAAATCCGACAAATGTTACAAGTAGTCATTTGATTGGTGACATCGTAGATAGCCTCTTAAAACAACCATTGTAAAACAAATCATATCCAAACAAAAGGCACTATTTGCATATTTTGTTTTGGGAAAGAAAAGAAAAAAAATGGTAAAATGAAGTTGCGGTTGTTTTTTTTTTTTTTTGTTTTTTTTGTTTTTTTTGTTGTTGGAAAAAGCAGTTATTCAAGTTGAAAGTATTTGTATATATAAGATTAGCTATGCAAATGTTGGTGACTTGCTGAAAGGAGAAAATAATGAACAGTGATCAATCTCATAATTCCTACAAGCAATACAAAATAAATAGTTGGGCAAACACGGACCCCTGGACACACCTGAGTTAAGATCAGGTTCCTAGGAGGAGTAAGCATACTCTGTCGACCGGTTATATCCGCCGTGAGCCTTACATCCTGATCTGGTAAACGGATCTATCCGCAGTCAAAATCATTGTGCAAAGAACGGCTTAACAATCAGTATGAAACCCGTCAGACAGCATTTGACCCAATGATGGGTTGTATTGACGAACAAGATCGTTATAACAACCATCGAATTTGCGAAATGTTGATTTCAATCGAGACTGTTGAAACCCCTGTACCATCAACTTGTTTGTCAGTAGCTTACCTTGATTAAAAACTGACTATACGCAGAACAAGCTCTTGCCTATCGAATCAGCTGATATATATAAACACCATATGCAGGTGATCATGGAATATTGCTACATAAATATGGGAAGTTGAAGATGGAGAAGCTGAAATCATCCGTTTGTCATACAGTTGAGTCGTCAGTTTGCTGTTAATGTCTACTTTGAACTTTTAACCCATTCTGACAATGTACCAAGTTCTTCTTTATATAGCTCGCCGTCTGCCATAATCTGTCATAATCTTCGACAGAATTCATAATATAGATGAAGTTCGGTCGCAAATTAAAAGATCGAGGTTCTCTTTATTTAGGACCGTTTAAAATAAGTGATTTAAGGTCTTCATTTTTAACTATATCAACATCACCAGTAATGACATGTCCAGCTGTTCTTTAGTTGAAAGAAGATGAAGAGCAAGAACACGTTGGCAGATTACGTATAAGATGGTCTATATATAGGCACTGCAAAATTTGTTTATTATTAAAAAGTTTGGTGCAATAGAAGAAAGAATACCAAAAAGTATCAACCTATACGGGAAAGCCACTTTGTCAAATAAGAAATACAATTCAAATCTGTGATTTAATCTAGCTTCACGTTTCTATAAGATCACATCACATTCTTGTACATACTTCTGAAGAAAACAACTTTTGAAAAACAACTTGATATGTAAAAATGAAATACTCACGGAGCTCACCAGCTGCTTTTATTGCATTTGAAACGTCATCCTCTACCCTGGAGAGGCAAAGACACAACAGAAATGATGGGCATTCTTTTTTCTGAACGTTTGTCGCATCTTTGAGGAATTTATTCCGGAATGCATTAAACATATTTTTGCATTGATCAACGTATAATGGACATATCACCTTGCATTGCTGGGTACCTGAAGAAAATACATATATATATCATGTGACTATGTAATTGGATACAGATGATATTCTAGCGATATAATCAAGCTGACGAATCAAACGTTCTACTAATTGGATTGTTACGATGAATATGTTTTTCGATACTACAGTTGTCAGGAAGTTTGGATATTCAATTCATTTTAGAAGAAATCCAATTAATAAACACACATTTACATGCTATGATTGATACCATCGGAATATATAATGAAATGTGGAAATAACGAACAGTGATCAATTTCATAACTCCCATAAGCAATATAAAATAGCTAATTGGATGAATACGGAATTCTGGACACACCAGAGGTGATAGCAGGTGCCTAAGGGAAGTCATCTAATTATAAATTATACCGGGTCCGGTTTTTTGAAAGGTGATTAACTTTAACACAGTCTTAACTCGGTGTAAACGTCTGTGTAAAAGCTAACTATGTAAGTAACCGTTTTTCAAAAATACGAATTTGCGTTAACACTGTGTTAACGTTGTGTTAACTTTAATCCACTTTCAGTACCTGTGTTAAGTCTTAACAAAGTGGTTAAATATGGCCATCGATTTAATTTTCTGTACACATCAGATCAAGAATCATGAGCATATCAAAGGTTCAGACATTTTGAGGTGTGTACTGATGCTGAATTATGACGGTGTGTTGTTTAAATTGTCATAAATTGATATATTCGTCAAATATCATGGAGTTTACCTAAGGGAAACAGCTAATGGAAAACCTAGTACAGTTGGATGATGGTGTAAACACGTTCCTGTCAGTGACAATATCTTGTACGTATCTATAGAGACTTACGGTATAAACATCCAATGGACAGGAGTGTCGGGAGAGGGGGTTAATTAAACTCGTATTATATTCACTTATATGAAGTCCTCCAACAGTAGCCAAGATTAAGGTATAAGATGTAATTTTACCTATTTCTTGGGTTCCAAAAGTCAAAGTGCATGCAGGGTCTGATGATATTCTCAATTGAAAAACCAATTTTAAAAACATTATCATCAGCACTGGCCTTGGTCTTTTGAAAATCCCTTGTATTATTTAAAACTGATTCAGATGAAGATTTGCATGTAATTACACACTTACTGACGTACTGACACTTACATATTTTTTTTTTCGAAGTTAATCTAATATGAACATTCTTCAAATAAGGCTTATACAGAAGCATTGTTAACACAAACGTAGGAAGAAGTGTTTTTCATTGTTAATATTCCAGATTAATATCCCTTAGTAGGAATGGGTAGGTGGATCAAGTATGCTTAAAACAAAAAGAATAATGAAATAAATAAATACCTAAAACAACATAGATATAAAACGCTATAGATGTGTATGTCAAATAAGTCTATCCTTGGGTAAATTCATTTATTATTTTCTTCATGGATATCTTCAACTGTTTTGGGGAAAAACACGAAGAGTAAAAAAAAGTTAGATGTTTTTGAAAATTTCGATATTTTAATAATCTAGCATCGCCGTTTAACGCAAATCGTAATATTTCTGAATTTTGAATATTTCATTTAAATTTGTGTTTAGGATATATTTCTCTGACATATCGTTTTTTTCTAATTGCCACGTCTTTTGAATATTTTATCCGTAGATTAAAAAAAAATATTAGCAAGTAGCGTTTTCAATTTCCATAAACATTTTTTTTTATTTGAAAAATGTGATCGTCTATCTGAGTAGTTCAGGTATGTTTCTTGCATATGCATATTATGTATCAAATCACAGAATACTTTGGACTCTAGAATTTCTTACTTGCAGACAAAGCACCGTTTTTATCATTCCAAAATTTCAAAATTCATATAAAAAAACATTAAACCTTGTAACCCTTTTCGGTGGTGAAACTAAGTTTCATAAGAGGTGTTTTAACGAATCATTAAATGCGATTTTCGGTGTAATGAGCTACCTAATCCTTTTGTGGATAAGGTTGATTGCCTTCTATAAACAACACATCTGATTCGAAAAAAACTACGGAAAAAACTACCACATTTATTTTGAAAGATACTCGCAAATGCTACTCTACGATACACTTTCAACATACATCGATTTTGCCGAAATGATATACATGTGTAGTGCGCTTTCCGCACGATTTGTCAAGTTTAATATATAAAGCAGAATGTATCTACACACACAGATACAACTTGTTTACGATACAGAGCGATCCCTGTGTATTCTGTACTTTTATATTAGAATCATTACGATATTTGCATGGGATAATATAATTATTCTACACTTTTCACAGTGCTGACACGCTGAAATGCATACCCTTTGACATGTCATCAACTCAAATGCTACATACACATTTGTTTTATTGAGAACATTTCCTCTGGTAAGTGTCTTGTCCAACGAATGTGGGATAGAATTACCTTATGTAAGTCTAATAAAAATCACTCTTATTTGTTTTAAAAAAAATAACATTTTGATATAATTTTAGAAACGGGTGAAAAATACTTATCAACATGAATAACCTACTCCTCTCTAAAATATGGCATAATCGAATCAAGGCTATGTACACACAGTCATGCTTTAATATCAGTGATACATATTGTGCTCCTGAAATTTACAAATCATTCATCAAAGGTTACGCAAACCAATTCTCTATTCATTGAATAAAATGTTTAAAATCTGAGATATTACCAACCACAAATCAAACAAAACACAAACATTTTATACACAATGCAATACTTTTATTAAAGATTCGGTATAACACATGTACAATAGTACAAGTCTAAACAAAAAATGCTTCAGAGACATATATGCCTCCATGATACAACATTGGATAGGGTTACAAAACATGTATCATTTAATTGATAAAAAGTGATGAAGTGCCAAAACAATTCAAACATATTGAGCATACAATATATTTCCATGTCTAGAGTGGATTAACCCTTGACCATGTGACCTCAAGATCAACAGAGATCATTTACTCCTTAGGATGTGCCAGTATAGTAAGGTTGATGTCTGCCATGCAAATAAGTCTCAAAATATAAAGGGGATAATATATTACTATGTCCCGTTTGACAGTTGACAATGTGTACCAAAAGCAAAAAGCATCTACTCCTTACAATGTATCGGTGTATTAAGAGCTTGTCTAGGAGAAAAAACATGCAAATATATAAAAATGAAGGAAATGGTGATTTCTAATTATTTATATCATTTGAGTATATGGTTTGAATAATTATAATTTGAAGTCAATTTATCGATAGGTCGTTTTTATTTTTAGTAACAGCGCATTCTGTACTTACCTGTGGATTAGTCTTTGAACACTGGAAAAAATCCTTAAATATTAGGGTTTTTCAAAAATGCAAATCAATTCTGAAGACTTATGAAAAGAATTGATTTTTAAAGATATTTCCATGTAAACCATTTATGGGAGAAAGCATGTTTGACACCGTAAATGTCCATATAGAGATTTTAGGGAGCCTGTAATCTGGCATTATGCCAAACTTTTTCATATTGTTTTATAATGCCAATTTTGAAATATTTGTTGCTGTATAAGTAATTCTTAAATTACCTTAAAAGTGTATAATACTTGAATATCAAATCCTTGTCTGTAAAATATTTTAAACAATCGTATTTTGGCCGCTCATTTGCAATTAAGTATGGTTCCATGTAAAATCAGTCGGAGGGTGATAAGTCGACCGTCAGAGATTGAGCCGATACTTATATATATAGTAACATTGTTTATAGGAAATAATTCTTTGATAATATGTTTTGTATATGACGCACTTTCACAAAGCTGTGTTACTACAAATAGAATACCCATGTTTTGACCAAAATTGACTCATAAAAATGCTCTATATTCCTAAAGGTTTTGCTAAATGAAAAGATCACGCATTTTCAAATGACCTATATAAAATGAAAAAGAAGGCTACTGTTTACGAATTTCAGTTGTTACAGTGAGTATCTTTTATGTGTTACCATAATAACCGTTCCTGTAGTTAACGAAAGGATTTTTTAACGGAAAAACATTCAAACTTTAAGACTATTTTTCTCGAAACAGCAAACACTTTCAAAAAAGTTTTGTAATTAGACGGATTAAGTACATGCTATTGAATAATATTTAATCGATATTTTTTTGAAAGTTTTGACTGTACTCGGATAAAAAAAATATGAACATTGTGAAAAATGGCGAGAAAATAATATATTTTCATGTTTTTAAGTTTTCTTCTACTTACAAACTATTCAACAAGTATACTTTTCTGTCATGTTCTAGTAATTATCACATATATTAATATCTAAAATGATCTTATTTATGTGTTTATATACCAAAATAACATGTCTATAGATGGAAATGCGAGACACCATGCATAGCATTTTGGGTCGGGATCGAAAGTCCGTTTATTATCAACCCATTTCTTTCGGATTTCCTCAGGTTATTATAAACAGCTTATTAGACAGACCTTTATAGGATATTTTGCACTGAATGGCGAGTTTAACTTGCAAGTATTTTTAGCTTGATAGTTTGGAGTGGGCTGGTAATTAACAGATTAAAGAAAAAATGCTTGGTTGACAAATGTTTTTTATTTTGAAATTCACTTATCAACAAATCGTGTGAGGCTGGTCAACGACCTATGTAGTAGGTTGTACGAATGACAAGATATTGGCATTGTAGTCCCGAGCATAAAGAGAATGAATATCCATGCTCTTTTAAAACGTAAATCTTCAGGAAAACAAAACTGAAAATACATTCAACATGTTCAAAGGAATCATTTATGATAAAACAAAGATGTAATTTACCTTAAATAATTCATTGAAAATATCTTTTATTTGAAAAATCATTTTGAATTCATTTTTGCTCTATATAATATGAAAATTGAAACATTTATTGCAAAGCATCTGGACATTTAAAACTTTGACTAACAATTCTAGAAACATGACATGAATGAAATTTTAAAAGAAACTTTTTAGGACTTGATTTCCTTATGAATCCTGTGTAAGAGTGAAACAAAAACTTTTAATTGAATATCTGTTCTGACAGTCGTATAATATATATTGTTGTTAAGGGAAAAATGAGAACAGAAACTGCAGACATTTGTGTCATTAATATTGTAAAATTTGGACAGTTTTTATTGACTTTATATAATTTTATGAAAATACATATATTGTAGAAATGGGATTGTTTCAAATTTGAAAACTTTTACGTAGTTTAAAAAATGTAAGTTGACTCATTTATCATGTTTATGGCACTATCTTTTAACAAGTCTGAGTACAGGTTGCTTTCAAATGACAAAACAACTGTGTTTTCCATACTCCATGTAGATATTAGTGTCTGTAAAGTGAATTGAAAATGAATTCTTAATTATTTCATCAATGCATTCCATTATCTACGAGTTTTTTAACAATTGTAACTTGTAAGTTTAGATCCTTTATAAACTGTATACTGATAAATGTACACAGCAGAGTTCTTTGGAGCTTAAGCATTTTATTTCATAATCATACTTTTTTAGAAATTGTAACTCCAAACAAAGCATATACATGATAAAGGAACAAATGAGCACAGTAATCTATTTGTTACGAACATATTTACAAAGCAGAGGCAGATCCAGAAAACGATAGAAGGGTGGGGATGGAGGAGTTGTCACTCATGTCTGTACCTTCTCCATCCAGAGATGTATGTTTGCATGTCAACACAACTTCATTACACAGTTGCACCCATTGGTGTTCAATTTTTTCATAAGTTGTTTCCCTTTCGAATTTAGGTACATTAGGAATTTCAGTTGAAATAATTTGAATAAACACTCTATAAGAATGCTTTCATGTTTGTTTGACAATTTGTTGTTTATTTCTTCATAAAGTTTTCATGTTTTGTTTGGATTCAATTTTTTAGACTGTCTTGATGTTCAACATTGAATTTATGGACTCCTTAGCTTTCCTTTTGTAGTATTGTCTTGTACTTGCACTTGGTTTGATTTATTTTCCTCCTGTCACCACTTTAAGTATGTACTTGGGTTTTGCAGAGACCTATAATACAATCAAATAGACACCGATTTTCAGGATAAAAGAAGCTACTTATTTTTCTCTCCTCAATATATAGCATATATTTCTTTAGTTTTTGAGAATGTTTGAACATATTATATCATAAAACTTTCAATTAAAGTACACACTTCAGAGCCTAGTAATCATAGTATACATTGATATTTAAATTGCACATGAAGTTAGAAAGAATAAAATTACTAAAATAGCATATAAAACTTTTGAAAACAAGAAATGCTTAAAGAAACGTGTATATGACATTGAGAAGGTGTTCCAAATATTCTAAATCAGTGACATGTAGGTTCAGATACTAGTCAGGGCAACAGCTGTATTAGGTTTTGAGTCTGATTTCTGAGTGACCAATATTTTCCTATAATTGGGGGGGGGGGGGGGGGGGGGGGGGGGGCTTTAACCTCATTATCAGAAGGGGTCATATAGTACTTGTATATCAGGATTATTTATATAATACTGCTCTACCACGTTTGAGGTTTATAAAACATTTACACTGTAGATTCATTGGTACATAATGTGATACATGTATTTACAGTTATGTTATTACCACAGAGGTTTCCAATGCATGTAGTGATGATAATGACACTCCATGATGCTGGTATAAAAACTTTAAAGATATATACATTAGCTAAATGACTTGATCTTTGTTATATTTATAGATTGATATTAGATATATACATTTAAAAACCATGCATTGACCAGTCCCCTTGACCATATCAAATTGAGACAGACTTTAAACAGTAATATAATAGATATCTAATAAAAATATCAAGAAAACTCAACTTAGTCTTATTGATTGATATTGATATTTCTAATTAACATTATGAATTGTTTGACAATAAAATGGAATTCTTTAAAAACTACAGACCCTAAATATTTACTTTGATATGTCTAATAGTATGCATATATTTTCAAAATATGAATTCTG